>NC_060140.1:274351448-274654478 GCF_021461385.2 Schistocerca piceifrons | reverse complement strand
TTGATGATGTTCTTCCAACAGGATTGTTTGCTTTTAAATTTAATTTTTCCCCTGACTTTATACGATACTTTTTTAATGCAATTTGGACGTAAAATCGCCCTGATTACCGTTCTCTTTCGCATTTCTTCATTGCTTTTGTTTCGGCTTAAAATAAGTTCTATGAGACACTCTGGTTTGATGATTGTGTTGCAGTGTCTCAGTTTTGTGTATTTTTTGTTGTAGATATCATTTGTAAGTCTGAAGCCAATTTCCATTTTATGGCAACGAATTTCGTAACATCTTTTCTAGACCAATCTTCTGACCTGTTCTGCCTATAGTTCAACTAAGAAGGTCCCTCGATTTTCCCGTAGTTTTTACACTTTTGGATGAAGATTGTTGCTGGATTTGTACTTTATTTTTGCAGGCTTGCTGTTGATTCCTTAAGAATATCTATTCGTTTTTGTGCTGATTGTGTGTCCTGACATAGAATCGCCAAGCCGTGTGCAAAAACTAAGCACCCTATCCCAATGTTTCTTCTTTTTACTCTGACTTTGTCAATTTTATGCTCCGAGTTTAGCTTTCGCCAGTCTTGGATTATATTTTCTAAGGCAGAGTCTGTCGTCTTGTATCGCCCCTGTTTCAATCTATTTCTCGCCTGAACTTCACTTTAGATTCGGCTGTGCTGCGCTTACCCTTACATGACGATAGGCGGGAACACGTAATACAACCAGAAGCATTGTCGACCATGGTCGTTTTGGTGGTCGAGTTGTTATGGTGTAGGGAAATGCAACATTGCATGGACGTACTGACCTACAAATCTTCGAACACGATGCACTCACTAGTCAACGTTAAGTATGACACTGTACTCCTTCCCCACGTGCATTCGGCCGTGACTCCATTTTTATGGATGATAATGTGCGACCACGTCGAACAGTGCAAGCGGAGGAGCTCTAAGAACGACAGAATATAAGGGCGAGCGGAATGACCAGCCCTCCGACTTAAACCCCATCGAGCACTTAGTGGCTGCATAAGGGAGACCTATTGCCGGACGATCATCTAACAGTGGCAACGGCGATGGTGGAGGATTGGCACGTCCTACCACTTACCAGTCTTGTGGCGAGTATGGGAGGATGTTGCAGAGGCGCGCACTAACGCTCGTAGGCCCGTGATAGGCTGATGTAGCATCAAACGCCCCGGGCCAGAGAGCCGCCGCCGACGCCTCAACACGCCGACGCCTCTCGGATGCAGAGCAGCGGCGTGTAAGCGTAGGTGTTTATATTTCAACAGTGTACATGCATCTCTTCGATGGGCGCAATGCAGATGCACCTGAGGCAAAGGGCGTTCAATAAGTATGTAAGGTGGCTATAATTTCGCACCTTGCAGGCACTCATCCATATACTTTGCCGTGATCTACAAACACAATTAGGTATAATGTGATAGGTTGTACATCGTATATATGAATATATAAAGGAGACTGACATTGTCACGTACATCTTGCAAATAATTGTTAACGCTTATTGCATTAAAGGTGACGGAATATCTTTATTATAAAAACGGCGTGATGAATGATTGCCTATACTAGTAGAGGTTGGAACGGCAGTGGAAATGAAACGGCTGGCAGAACTGAAGCCCTGGGCGGAAGGCCACACAGGTGTGTTGGTCTTGATTAAACACAGGAAATAGCAAGACGGACGTCGTAGTACCTAAGCGCTGGAGTCACGACCGGCCCGTTTGTAGCCGAACCGGAAGGAATATACTTCGGAAACGCTGAAAATCTTGGACGCAGGTGAGAGGAACGAAGAAGCGGCTTCTCGGAAACCACGCAGGCTGGGTTATTTCCAAGAATTTTTACTCAGAAGCGTGTGAGTATAGGTTTTTCCTCGCAAACTTTCCGCGCTGGACGACAAAGGACTAAAATATGGTTGGTCGCCGTTCGGAAGAATCTGTAGAGAGGAAGAATATTCTGCGGTCTCGGGAATATGATTCGTTTTCGGAATTACGAGGGTGGGGAGCCAAGCCTTGCTGGGAAGTCAGCGCTGGAGAGACGAGGTCTTCCGTTTTGAGCGTGTGACGCTCGCTCAGTATCAGCTTCTTGTTGGTAAGTCTTTTCTCTCACGAGATTTTATAGTTAGAACGGTTAGGCACTGTACTGTTGTGAACTTATACGATTCTGGACTTCGCCTCCAGGTTGGAAGTCGTCGTTGATTACGCAGCGTTCAGTGATTGAGAGCGCTTCTTCTGCCGGCCGCGGTGGTCTAGCGGTTCTAGGCGCGCAGTCCGGAACCGCGCGGCTGCTACGGTCGCAGGTTCGAATCCTGCCTCGGGCATGGATGTGTGTGATGTCCTTAGGTTAGTTAGGTTTAAGTAGTTCTAAGTTCTAGGGGACTGATGACCACAGATGTTAAGTCCCATAGTGCTCAGAGCCATTTGAACCATTTTTTGCCACTTCTTCTGCCTATACTTACGTTGAGACGTTATCTGAACTCCGTCCTTGTGGCTGGGAGTTCGAGTTTCTCGTCTGTAGAACAGAGAGGAGAAGACAGTATTATAGTAGTCAGAGGACCGCCTTCAGCCGTCCTACTCTTAGAAAGAGTTTATTTTGTGGCTGGAGTTCCTCCATCGTCGCAGACTTGTACGAGAACCATCACTCCGACACACCAGATGCAGTACACACTGTCATATTGCTAATTGCTTTGGCTTATTAGGGGCTACAAGGCTAAACAGCTGTGATCACGGAGGATTTGTTTCCACTGACGTTGCACTCCATTGTAGATCATCTGTAAAAGTAGTGTCTTCTTGTGTTTGGTACATAGATGATGTCAGTCATTTCGCGTTATTTATATTAGATCGCGCAGTCATAATAAAAGGGCAGAGTTGTTCAATGGATCAGTAATTTTAATTAGGAAATATAAACGTTTGTAATAAAGATTGTTTTTAATATACAATAAGTGTATAAGGAACAACGTTTATCATTTAGTACAATTAGTTCCCTTAATCATTAATTTCTGTTTAGGCTGGAATTTATATGTTAAAGAGCATTAAGAGATCTTAAGATCTGCTTCAGGGGGTAGTCAGACAGGACCAAATCTTCATTTAGCGTTTATTATTTTCCGTTGTACACAGTCATTTAACACCCACCGGCAGTAGCGCCACGCTGTTGTAGCATCAAACGCCCCGGACTAGACAGCCGCCGCCGACGCCTCAACACGCCGACCTCTCTCGGATGCAGAACTGCCAAGTTTATCTGGCATGTGAGTGTAGGTGTTTATACACTCCTGGAAATTGAAATAAGAACACCGTGAATTCATTGTCCCAGGAAGGGGAAACTTTATTGACACATTCCTGGGGTCAGATACATCACATGATCACACTGACAGAACCACAGGCACATAGACACAGGCAACAGAGCATGCACAATGTCGGCACTAGTACAGTGTATATCCACCTTTGGCAGCAATGCAGGCTGCTATTCTCCCATGGAGACGATCGTAGAGATGCTGGATGTAGTCCTGTGGAACGGCTTGCCATGCCATTTCCACCTGGCGCCTCAGTTGGACCAGCGTTCGTGCTGGACGTGCAGACCGCGTGAGACGACGCTTCATCCAGTCCCAAACATGCTCAATGGGGGACAGATCCGGAGATCTTGCTGGCCAGGGTAGTTGACTTACACCTTCTAGAGCACGTTGGGTGGCACGGGATACATGCGGACGTGCATTGTCCTGTTGGAACAGCAAGTTCCCTTGCCGGTCTAGGAATGGTAGAACGATGGGTTCGATGACGGTTTGGATGTACCGTGCACTATTCAGTGTCCCCTCGACGATCACCAGTGGTGTACGGCCAGTGTAGGAGATCGCTCCCCACACCATGATGCCGGGTGTTGGCCCTGTGTGCCTCGGTCGTATGCAGTCCTGATTGTGGCGCTCACCTGCACGGCGCCGAACACGCATACGACCATCATTGGCACCAAGGCAGAAGCGACTCTCATCGCTGAAGACGACACGTCTCCATTCGTCCCTCCATTCACGCCTGTCGCGACACCACTGGAGGCGGGCTGCACGATGTTGGGGCGTGAGCGGAAGACGGCCTAACGGTGTGCAGGACCGTAGCCCAGCTTCATGGAGACGGTTGCGAATGGTCCTCGCCGATACCCCAGGAGCAACAGTGTCCCTAATTTGCTGGGAAGTGGCGGTGCGGTCCCCTACGCCACTGCGTAGGATCCTACGGTCTTGGCGTGCATCCGTGCGTCGCTGCGGTCCGGTCCCAGGTCGACGGGCACGTGCACCTTCCGCCGACCACTGGCGACAACATCGATTTACTGTGGAGACCTCACGCCCCACGTGTTGAGCAATTCGGCGGTACGTCCACCCGGCCTCCCGCATGCCCACTATACGCCCTCGCTCAAAGTCCGTCAACTGCACATACGGTTCACGTCCACCCTGTCGCGGCATGCTACCAGTGTTAAAGACTGCGATGGAGCTCCGTATGCCACGGCAAACTGGCTGACACTGACGGCGGCGGTGCACAAATGCTGCGCAGCTAGCGCCATTCGACGGCCAACACCGCGGTTCCTGGTGTGTCCGCTGTGCCGTGCGTGTGATCATTGCTTGTACAGCCCTCTCGCAGTGTCCGGAGCAAGTATGGTGGGTCTGACACACCGGTGTCAATGTGTTCTTTTTTCCATTTCCAGGAGTGTATTTCAACAGTGTACATGCATCTCGTCGACGCGTGCAATGCAGATGCACCTGAGACAAAGGGCGTTCAATGAGTATTGCAACACAATTTTTTTCTTGAAAGCTAGTTGGACTTATTCAGCATTCCAGTACGCCATGTTATTATCCATTCTTTTGGCTACAAAACCCTAATTTTAAACCTAATTTCCGTTCAATACGACGACCTTACGCCACCTGTCTGGGGGGCCCTGTATGCCCGCATGGTACCACTCTAGTGGTCGATGTCCGTAGCTTGCTTCCCGCGCGCGGGGTCCCGGGTTCGATTCCCGGCGGATCAAGGATTTTTACCTGCCTCTAGATGACTGGGTGTTTGTGTTGTCCTCATCATTTCATGATCATTAATGAAAGTGGCGAGTTTAGACCGAGCAAAGTTTGGGAATTTGTACGGGAGCTGATAACCGCGCAGTTGAGCGCCCCACAAACCGAAATATCATCATCACCATCTTCCACTGGTCGATGTCGGGGCCAACGTCTTGCTGCATCAATAACCTCCCCATCATACAAGTTCTGCGTTTTGTGGAGTCCACCCTTCATTGAGCCAAACAGATTGAAGTGAGAAAGTGCCAGATACGGGCTATACAGTGGATCAGGAAGATCAGTCCAATGAAGTTTCGTGGGCTCCTCTCGGGTCCGCTGATTTGTCATGGAGAAGGGGAAGTTCGTTTGTATTTTTGTGGCGACGAACACGCTGAAGCCGTCTCTTCAGTTTCCTGAGGGTAGCACAATACACTTCGCAGTTGATCGTTGCACTATGAGGAAGGACATCAAACAGAATAACCCTTTCACTGAATATTCAGTGTGTGGCTACCGCTGTAACGTGCAGTTCTTTTTGACGACTGCCAGTATATTTTAGTATGTTGACGAATCGCAAGGACTGTATCTTTTAAGTCTTCGTTTCCTCACGGATTTTCAAGTGATTAAAATGCCTCTAAGCACTATGGGACTTAACATCTGAGGTCATCAGTCCCCTAGACTTAGAACTACATTAACCTAACTAACCTAAGGACATCAAACACATCCATGCCCGAGGCAGGATTCGAATCTGCGACAGTAGCAACCGCGTGGTTCCGGACTGAAGCGCCTGGAGCCGCTCGGCCACATCGACCGGCTCCCACGGATTTTGACGATAGTTTTATCCTGTCATACGAGGATTGTTACGTGCTGCCGGGGCTCGTCTTTCGACAGTGTTTCGTAGATGTATTACGGTTTAGGTATGTGCCGTTTCAGCCAAGCTTTTAGCGAGGACTGACACGTTTTCATCCGCACTTGAACCTTGGAAGTCGTGGCACATTTCAAGTGACGTGAAGATTAACCTCCGGGGTATGAAACCGATCGTCATACAATGGAAACGCAATAAACAGCTATTGAGACTTGCACTCGGTTTGATACAGGCTATTTTACCATTTTTGATTTTAAATTGTTTGATTGTCCTTCACATTATGTACAAATTTACTGGGCGGTAGAAAGAGTTTAGCTTACAAGTAAGGTTGCAAAGAATTCAGCAACTCGGAAAGAGTTTAGTACAACGAATTGTAACTACTAACAAGCTCAGGCTGCACTGCCTCGCGGCACAGCCGCACTGCGTGACCCCCGCGCAACAGCATCCCCAATGTGTCCAATCTGTGGCTCGTCCCTTCTTGAACTGCCCAAGTTCGTTCCTCTATACCTGGGAGAGGATGCACTTTGTTGGCGCGCAGTATTAGGTTCTGGGCGCAACAAGAAGGCGCAATCGGCGCGCGTAAGTGCGCCCTCTGGATTCCTTGTTCGCCCGTTTTAACTAACAGGCTCTCTCGAAAGATCTCGAAGTTTCTACTAAGAATTTCTAACAAGTAACGAAAACACATATCCACGAGTTTGGCACGAAAGGTCGTTCCACCTATGTGCTAAAAGTACGCCAAAACAGAGAGGGCTGGTTCCTCTGCCATAATCCTCGTTCTTCTATTTCCCATCCCTGCTATTGTCAGGTCCATTTTAACAGTTCAGCCCTCCGTTTCAAAGCTTGGAGAGAGTAGAGAATTCTCTTTAGCCCAGAGACACATTAAGTGGGGTAGGACGTCAAACGGTCCGACTTGGAGCAGAAGAGGCACCACACGACATTTTAATTTCCACTGTCTATAATTTTACAAATAAATTCATAAAACTTTGAAAGCATGATTAGGAAGAATTCAGGATTCATACTCATAGTAGTGGAAGCTCAAAAACGTAATAAAATACATTTTTTTACATGTGAAATTTCATCATTTTTTCAGTTACTACTGGCTGCATTTGTTGCTATAGGTACACTTTTCTTTCTAAGTAAGAGAGATTCTTCGATGAATTTTGCACAGCATACAAACTATAGTTACATGTGTATGAAACTCTAGAGTTTATTTAATTTATGAAAAAATGAATGAACTGTTACATTTTAAACTTCTTGTTTATAGTTTATAGTTAATTATCTCAATTTTTACCACAGTTTTTAACAGATTTGGAAAATTCTAGAGTTTCATACACCTGTAAGTACTGCTTGTATGCTGCGCAAAATTCATTGAAGAATCTCTCTTACTTAGAAAGAAAAGTGTACCTACAGAAACAAATGCAGCCAGTAGTAAGTGAAAAAATGATGAAATTTCACATGTAAAAAAAAGGTATTTTGCTACGTTTTTGAACTTCCACTGCTATGAGTGTGAGTCCTCAGTCCTTCCTGGTCATGCTTACAAAGTTTTATGAATTTATTTGTAAAAGTATAGACAGTAGAAATTAAAATGTCCTGTGGTGCCTCTCCTGTTCCAAGTCGGCCCGTTTGACGTCCTACCCCCCTTAACAGAGTTGATTTCATGCATGGCAGGGAGTGTTCGTCAAATAGGGGCTACTGATAGTAATGGGAAGGCCAGGATTAAATAAAACACATACCCACAGATCACTTGTCGTAGGCGTTGGTCTAAGTAGAAAATGTTAACGATGGCATATGAGAATGATAAAGTATCTAGTTGACGGAATATACTCTAATGAAAGATGTAGTCAGATAAACGTACGTCTTTCAAAATCACAACTACCGAACCAGAATCTGTCAGAAATTTCATCAACACTTGGTGCTCCATACCCCAAGGAAACCTATCAAACGCTTGTGTCAGCAGAAGCGACGAGTAAAACGAGAAACGGCACGGCACACGGCTAGAGAGATTTCGTGGATTGTCGCTGCCTTGCAATGTGCACTTGGACATGTGCCTCGACTAGCTGGCCACTCGGCGTAGCCGTGCGGCCTTAGGCGTCTTGTCACGGTTCACGCGGGTCGGAGATTTGAGTCCTCCCTCGGGTGTGCGTGTTGTCCTTAGCATAAGTTGTTGATGATACTCCGAAGAGGGTAGAGAACGATGCGGGAGACCCGCACCACCAACTAGGCAAGGTCGTAGCGGAGGTGGTTTGCCGTTGCCTTCCTCCGACCGTTATGGGGGTGAATGATGATGATGAAGACAACACAACAACACCCAGTCATCTCGAGGCAGGGAAAAATCCCCTACACCGCCGGAAATCGAACACGGGACCCCGTGCGCGGGAAGCGAGAACGCTAAAGCAGGACCACGAGTTGCGGGCTAGCATAAGTTTGTATAAGTTAGATTAAGTAGTGCTTAAACCTAGGGGCCGATGACATTAGCAGTTTGATCCCATAGTCCTTACCACAAATTTCCAAAATTTCTCGACTAGCTGATGTATTGCTGTGGAATTCTGTCACCTGATTCACTTGAATGCTGAAACTTCTCTTCGGCTACAGCACTGGCGTTACATCCCCTTAAAGTTTTCCGCCATAGTGTGCGGAACTCTGTGCAGACAAAATATTGTCGGGTGGAAATATGTTAGGTCCTGGAAGAAGATTTCCTACCTCGAAATGTTAACATCGTCCCAGTCATGATCATTAAGAGGCTTAAATAGCTCCCACTGACGTTATAGACATATAGCTTTAGTGCACATCTATGTTACCACATCCTGGACGACTGAAAATAGCTCCGTATCAATCAGATTGGCATGGGACAGTCTTCACTGGGGAGATCTGGCGGATGCTTTCACGAACCTTTGGTGTAGCTATTGTTCTGCTCTAAAATTAGGAGGCTGACAAACATCTTCCGCATTCCATACTGATGGAGTGGCGCTGGCCAGTTCAAGTTCGTAGTGTGCAGGTGAAAGCTGCCACTGGCGTGGCGCCGCGTGACGTCATGCGGTGTGCTCTGAGGGATACTAAAGCTGAGCTTGACGAATGCCGCACATCTGCCACGCCGAACGTTTGCCACACTTGCCCCTTCGCCAGGTAGCTTGAGTAGCGATCCCTCAGGTAAGGGACGATCTTCCTCGTACTACCTCTTTCCGCTTCCAAACCGCCGTCTCCACATCTTACTCGATACAACCAGTACGTAAGGGATCATCTTCTTCGACATCTTGGCCAAATGCAGAGCTTCTTTTCCGATATCGAAATATTTATAACTTTTTGGAAACGAAAGCAATACCGACGATTATGTCACTATGTAATTAGTTCTGCCAAGTATAAATATAGATTCCTCTGTCAGTGCGGTAGCTTCCTTTCACGCTTACCGATTGCGATAGAATCAGTCCATCGGCATGGGAGCAACAAGAAAGGAACGATGTCACGAGAATGCGAATGTGCGCTAATCATTTCTTTTTGATCACTGCATTTATGCCTACTTTAATTACTACAACTGCATACCCAAAAGACAATAAGGAATGAATAAATGGGTATGTGAATGTTTGAAAAGACGAACGACATACTCCATATTAATTTACTCTCTAAAAACATTAGTTAATAAAAGTGTAGCGGGACACTGTTCGCCGGCCGCAGTGGTCTAGCGGTTCTGGCGCTGCAGTCCGGAACCGCGGGACTGCTACGGTCGCAGGTTCGAATCCTGCCTCGGGCATGGGTGTGTGTGATGTCCTTAGGTTAGTTAGGTTTAAGTAGTTCTAAGTTCTAGGGGACTTATGACCTAAGATGTTGAGTCCCATAGTGCTCAGAACCATTTGAGCCATTTTTGGACAATGTTCAAAACATAACTGAAAACACTTTCACTAAATAGAGATAAGAACGTATATGATTGACATGACATCTAAAGTCGACTTACAATTTTAAAATGTTAGAAATAAGGAAATGAAGTAATACAGAATGCTACGCTTGTAACGTACGTTGTTGTTCTATATTGTTTAGCTCCGGTATTTACAGGGTCACAGAGAAGTCATCCTAGGTTCTGGAGGGAAAAGCTGTAATTGTAATTATCTGCACTACAACAGAAACAAGAAGGACAACTTAAGGAAAAATAATGTAAGCTCACAATCGACTTTGAAGCAGATAGTTCCTATGACTTAGTATGGGCAGAGGTTATATTCGACAACCGGAATAAATTAATAACTGGCTCCTTTTACCGACCCCCTGTCTCAGATGAAACAGTTGCTGAACAGTTCAAAGAAAACTTGAGTCTCATCACAAATAGGTACCCTACTCATACAATTATACACTCCTGGAAATGGAAAAAAGAACACATTGACACCGGTGTGTCAGACCCACCATACTTGCTCCGGACACTGCGAGAGAGCTGTACAAGCAATGATCACACGCACGGCACAGCGGACACACCAGGAACCGCGGTGTTGGCCGTCGAATGGCGCTAGCTGCGCAGCATTTGTGCACCGCCGCCGTCAGTGTCAGCCAGTTTGCCGTGGCATACGGAGCTCCATCGCAGTCTTTAACACTGGTAGCATGCCGCGACAGCGTGGACGTGAACCGTATGTGCAGTTGACGGACTTTGAGCGAGGGCGTATAGTGGGCATGCGGGAGGCCGGGTGGACGTACCGCCGAATTGCTCAACACGTGGGGCGTGAGTTCTCCACAGTACATCGATGTTGTCGCCAGTGGTCAGCGGAAGGTGCACGTGCCCGTCGACCTGGGACCGGACCGCAGCGACGCACGGATGCACGCCAAGACCGTAGGATCCTACGCAGTGGCGTAGGGGACCGCACCGCCACTTCCCAGCAAATTAGGGACACTGTTGCTCCTGGGGTATCGGCGAGGACCATTCGCAACCGTCTCCATGAAGCTGGGCTACGGTCCCACACACCGTTAGGCCGTCTTCCGCTCACGCCCCAACATCGTGCAGTCCGCTTCCAATGGTGTCGCGACAGGCGTGAATGGAGGGACGAATGGAGACGTGTCGTCTTCAGCGATGAGAGTCGCTTCTGCCTTGGTGCCAATGATGGTCGTATGCGTGTTTGGCGCCGTGCAGGTGAGCGCCACAATCAGGACTGCATACGACCGAGGCACACAGGGCCAACACCCGGCATCATGGTGTGGGGAGCGATCTCCTACACTGGCCGTACACCACTGGTGATCGTCGAGGGGACACTGAATAGTGCACGGTACATCCAAACCGTCATCGAACCCATCGTTCTACCATTCCTAGACCGGCAAGGGAACTTGCTGTTCCAACAGGACAATGCACGTCCGCATGTATCCCGTGCCACCCAACATGCTCTAGAAGGTGTAAGTCACCTACCCTGGCCAGCAAGATCTCCGGATCTGTCCCCCATTGAGCATGTTTGGGACTGGATGAAGCTTCGTCTCACGCGGTCTGCACGTCCAGCACGAACGCTGGTCCAACTAAGGCGCCAGGTGGAAATGGCATGGCAAGCCGTTCCACAGGACTACATCCAGCACCTCTACGATCGTCTCCATGGGAGAATAGCAGCCTGCATTGCTGCGAAAGGTGGATATACACTGTACTAGTGCCGACATTGTGCATGCTCTGTTGCCTGTGTCTATGTGCCTGTGGTTCTGTCAGTGTGATCATGTGATGTATCTGACCCCAGGAATGTGTCAATAAAGTTTCCCCTTCCTGGGACAATGAATTCACGGTGTTCTTATTTCAATTTCCAGGAGTGTAGTTGGCAGTGACTTCAATCTACCTTCTGCATGTTGACAAAAGTACATTTTCATACCCTATTGTAAATAGAAAACAACTTCCGTAATTGTTCTAAATGTTTTTTTAAAATTATTTTTGACAATTAGTTGAGGAGGCCATTCGAATTGCAAATTGTTACGAAAACTCACTTGACCTCTTAGACACAAATAATCCTGAGCATCACGACGGGTACAGGGATTAGTGAACACGCAGTCGTAGCGATGCTCAATGCCGTAACAAAGAAATTCACCAAAACTAAATGCGAAATATATCTATTTATGGAAGCAGCTAAAAATTCGGTAGACGTCTTTCTAAGAGACAGTCCCCAATCCTTCCAAACTATGTAAGTGAAGACCATATGTGACTTAAGTTCAAAGAAATAGTATCAACAGCACTCGAGATATTCATACCAAATAAATTAATAAGATACGGAACTCATCCCCCATGGTAGACAAAAGACGACAGAATTCTGTTTCAGAAGCACCGCAAAAGGCACGTATAATTTAGACGAACGCAAAATCTCCAAGATAGGTGCAGTTTTACTGAGGCTCGAAATTTGGTGCGGATTTCAATGCGAGATGCATTTAATAGTTTCCACAACGAAACTCGCTCTAGAAATGCGGCGGAAAATCCAACGAGATACTGGTCCCATGTTAAGTAAACCATCGGAAAGGCTCAGTAAGTACCTTTACCGCGCCACAGCGACGGTAATGTTACTGATGATAGTGCCACTAAAGTGGAGTTAGTAAATGCATTTTCCGAAATTCCTGCACCAAAGAAGACGAAGTAAATATTCCAGAATTCGAAGTGAGAACAGCTGCAAACATAATTTAGAAGTTGATATCCCTGGTGTTGCAAAGCAACTGAAATTACACTGTCAGTGACAGAGGAAATGATCAAATATCTTTTCAAAAAGTCTCTAATGTATAAGAAAAGTAGGTCTAATACATTTGTTTCTGATGTTCTTTAGTAACAATTAATTTTCAGTAGTAAGCTCCTTGCTTTTACTGACCTGTTTAAAGGTAATCAACAATTTAGTATGAAATTTTAATTTTTAAAGGACTATATCTAAATGTACTTAAGTAGATTTACATCTACTATAAATGTTTGCAGCTAAACCTAAATAAAAATTTGAGGTGCCAAAATTGTCAACCTTAGGATCAGATCAGTTTTGGGATGTCAACTTTAGGTGCAATTCAAAGGTTCAGTTCCCATTTTCTTTTACAAAAGCGTATACTATCAGTTTAACAGACCATGATATTTTAGGTGATAGTTGCGATTCTGAAGCTTCAGAAAATAATTTTAGAACTCACAATTATTTAATTGTATGGCCATAATATTGGAAGGTAGAAAAAAGTCATCTTAATACTTTTGTGAGGCTTGAAACACTTTTTAATTTTTACATTAAAGGCTGATTCGCATCACACTTTGCACTGGCTTTGGACCGTCAAAATGATAAATGAACACTTACCATTCTGGCGTGTGTAAAATCAGCCTAAACACCCTGAACTAATGTACACTCTATTTACAATTACAACTTAATATTAGCTCCGATAATGCTGCTTCAATGTTTTAATAATTTTATCTCAGTAATCTGAGCGGACTCAGTGGTCTTCATAGTTTTTTAATACATTATTTTTGACGTATTTTAGTCCAGTTTCTGAATATTGGAAATGGCTCTCAAGCAAGGCCTAATGTTGCCAGTCTTTTCATAATTCTTTATGATTCTCTCTATGCTGTCGTCGAGCTTCAAGTACTTCTTCTTCCTCCTCTTACCTTCGAGATTCATTTCCAATTTCATATACATGCAGTTTGTGAGCTCTGCTTCCTTTTTCAAGCACTAGGGTGAGGGTTTCATTTTGTTGTGCCACCCTTCAACAGCAATCGTCGTTCGGTGCCTTTTTCCGTAACAGTCCCACATTTCTATTGCGATATCCTTATTCTCTAGCCAGTTATCCAAAAAGTAGTCAAATATTGAGAGAACTTTCCGTTATCTGGAGCTTCTGCATGAATCTCAATCCATCCATTCGTTACATCGTCCGGTTTTATAAATGCCAGCGCTGCACATATGCTGACGTGAAGTCTTAAATCCTCGTTCTAGCGGCACTCCTCAGTTAGACCGAGAACTCGAATTCTTCTCCATAAACTCTTCTTCATATGGAAATAGAATCCATTTATTTCAATTGTGGGAAAAACATGACGAATGGCCGATATCGCAGCTGCCTCAAAGTCGACCTTTACTTGTTTAGGACACCACTCAGGGACTGCCTGTTTTATCAGACTAACCATACGAACATAAGTGTCTTTCTTCTTATTAGGGAGCACTGCAAATACAGTAGGAAGAAAGTTTGTTTCTTTAATCGGTCCTCCTAAGTCTACTTGTGTGGTGTAGACGTGTGCAAATTGCTTGCTGCATCTCTTAAATGTTCCATCCATAAAAAATGGGAACATGTTTTTAAACTTTATTTTCCTTTGCTTTCACTAAAAATCATTATTCTCACCTCTAATATATCGTCTTCCAGAGGAAAACTACTGCAATCTCCCATTTTAATAGATCTTCATGAGGATCAATTTTATAAGAGTTCTTAGGCTCTTGTTGGTTCCCCATTCTTGACTCCATCGACGACGCATGGTTCTCTTCATAGATTCTGAATTAGGCATCACTGTAACAAAGTCACAAACTTTATTATGTAGATTTCCTATTTCATCCACGTATATTTCCGATAACTGTGTAGTTTCTTCTCGAGACCTTCTCTTCACCCTTTCCACTTGCTTTCTCACTTTCAGAGCCGCATCGTCAGTTGGTCCACAGAGATGTTCTAATACGTTCAACACTTCTCCGTTCCTCGAAAGCAGCTTTCCCTTGCAATGATCCGCTTTTCGGCGTTAGCACATCCACGTAACAACACCTTCTTTAGATTCCCTCTGTTTAAGATACGCCTAACCTTTGTAATGAGCGGGAGGCCTGCCCTTGTTCGTTGTAATAACTTCCGTACTGATGGTCACGTTAGAACCTTCGAAAGCAAACTGGGCGGGCGGGTGAGGAGGAGGAGGAGGAGGAGGAGGAGGGGTAGACAAGGGACCCAACCTTTCAGAGCAGGTAAAATCGTGGCAAATGTCCGGCGTGGCAACCGTCCGGACACCGAGCTTGCCATGGTAAGCCAGCCTGGGTGAATGCCTCCGACGCGGCGCCAGACCGCCACAGCACGGGGCAGCGCGGCGTGCGATGGGCGGTGGCGGTCGCGAACCAGCGCCTGCAATCCGACTGGCATGCGGACCGTGGTGTTTAAATAAAGACGCAGGCGAATACCTCTTCTACTCTTTTTGCCCACTACGCCCGACAGTGTGGAGTGGTTCACAACATACAGGCTGTATCATTGAGTTACACACTTTTAGAGTTACGACAAGTGCTCTATAGTACACCCAGTAGGGTCTCCCCAGAGAATTGTTGTTCTAAGTTGGTCCACAAGTTTGTAGCGTTTCTGTTTTGCATGTTGCTATTCCGGTTGCTATGGGTTTATTTATCGACTGTCATTTTTTATTTGTAGTGCGTTGTTGCTATCGGAGTTTATATATTGTCATTTTGTTATTTTGTCATTCGCAGCTACTCAATGCAGCTGTGGACGCCAGAAAATCGAGTGCGATTTGGAGAAATCGGAACATTGCCGACATATTCCTCTGAGATAAACTGAGGGGTCACAGCAGTGTGCACAGCCAGTAACTTTTGTGCGTTGTATGTGGATAATGCCATTGGATAGAGCACGGCAAGAAAATGGTTTCCTCGTTTTAAGACGCATCGCTTTGACATTAATAACTTTCCACATTCAGGGTGAGCTCCGAGATATGCTGAAGATCTTCTAAACACATAAATCCACAATTATCCAAGTCATTGTATTCGAGAACTGTCAAGGTGATGAACTACGATCATTCCCCAATCGTGCGACATTTTCATGTAGTGGGTGTGGTTCAAAAATCGGGTGTATGGATACCACATGCTCTAAACCAAAATCACAAAAAAATCATTGGATGGCCATATGTCCATCTCTGTTTGCGCGTCGACAATTGGCTCGTGAACAACACCGACTATTCCTATCCTGTAGCATTACTGGTGTCAGGAAATGGTGTCTTTATATTAGTATAAGCAAAAGAAAGGAATGGCTGAACCCAAACAAAGCAGCAACTCCCCTCAAAAAGTCCACGCGCAAGCACAAAAGCTGATGTTGTGCATCTGCTGGCACAGCGACGGTGTGGTGTACTAAGAACTGCTTCTCCGAGGTTCAATAATCACTTACTGACACTAACAATTGAAGCGTCTTGCAGACACAGTCAGAGAACAACGATCAAGGAGACTTATTGAAGTGACGCTACTCCACGATAACGCCCGCCCACATTGTGCTGCAATGACAAAAAACGTTGTATAGGAGTTAGGTTGAGAAGTCATCCACACCCACCTTGTTCACCTGACCTTGCTACCTCAGATTTGCATCTTTTCCGCTCTCTATTGAACACCTTTCATGGAACTTCCTTTCCGGATGAAAATGCGCTCCGAACGTGTCTCGACGAGTTCTTCGCCTCAAAACCACGTGATTTCTACAGTCGCGGAATCGAAAAGTTACGCCAGCTTTGGCACACTGTTGTAAACAGTGAAGGGGAATACACTAAACTAAAGTCTCTGCTATGTGTATCTGCTACGTCTGTTAAGCTTATGGAAAAACGCTACGGTAGTATATCCCAACCCAATACAACAATCAGTGGGCTCCCCATTATTTTAAAATTAGGTTGAGTAGATTTTCAATTTGTAACCATTTTTAAACCTAAAACAAGTGGATTTTGTGAATTATCCCAAAATTTTAAGCTCAGGAGAAGTTACACTACTATCCATTAAAATTGCTACACCAATACGAAATGGAGATGATAAACGGGTATTCATTGGACAAATATATTATACTAGAACTGACATCTGATCACATTTTCATGCAATTTGGGTGTATAGATCTGAGATATCGGTACCCAGAACAACCACCTCTGGCCGTAAATACGGTCTTGATACGCCTGGGCATTTAGTCAAACAGAGCTAGGATGGAACGCCGTGCCGGATCCCAACGGCCTCGTATCACTAGCAGATCATATCCGCATGGCTGTAACGGAGAGGTGCAGCCACGTCTCGATCCCTGAGTCAACAGATGGGAACGTTTGCAAGACAACAACCATCTGCACCAACAATTCGACGATGTTTGCAGCAGCATGGACTATCAGCTCGGAGACCATGGCTGCGGTTACCCTTGACGCTGCATCACAGACAGGAGCGCGTGCGATGGTGTACTCAACGACGAACCTGGGTGCACGAATGGTAAAACGTCATTTTTTCGGATGAATCCAAGTTCTGTTTACAGGATCATGATGTTGGCATCCGTGTTTGGCGACATGGTGAACGCACATTGGAAGCGTGTATTCGTCATCACCATTCCGGCGTGTCACCCGGCGTGATGGTATGGGGTGCCATTGGTTACAGGTCTCGGTCCCCTCTTGTGCGCATTGACGGCACTTTGAATAGTGGACGTTACATTTCAGATGTGTTACGACCCGTGGCTCTACCCTTCATTCGATTCCTGCGAAACCCTACATTTCAGCAGGATAATGCACAACCGCATGTTGCAGGTCCTGTACGGGCCTTTCTGGATACAGAAAATGTTGGACTGCTGCCCTTGCCAGCACATTTTCTAGACCTCCCACCAATTGAAAACGTCTGGTCAATGGCGGCCGAGCAACTGGCTCGTCACAATACGCCAGTCAGTACTCTTGATGAACTGTGATATCATGTTGATATAAAATGGGTTTTGTTGGGTTTTCGAATTGGGGAGCTGTGCTGCCGCACGCTGCATGATGGTACTTTGTTGCCGTACGCTTCTACCTACTCATCGTGCATTGTTGTAGCGTTTTTCCGCTTTAGACAGTGAAAACAAACTACCACACGATGCTCCACTTTACCAGTGGGCTTCTCCATTCCCCTTTGGTTGCTTCAGCAGCCTGCTGCGGATCTATAACGCAGGGTTAAAACTGTGTGCCGGACCGAGATTCGAGCTCGGGACCATTGCCTTTCGCGGGAAAGTGCTCTACCAACTGAGCTACCCAAGCACGACTCAAGACCCGTCCTCACAGCTTCAATTCTGCCAGTACCTCGACTCCTACCTTCATATCAGCGCACACGCCGCTGCAGAGTGAAAATCTCATTCTATAACGCAGGGGTTTCAGAGTGAAGGAGGACTGCTAACTATGAAAAAATTTACTGCGCAGCTTTCCTTTTTCGAGGCGAAAGTTAAAATTTTATGGCTATGCCTCGTAAATTCAAATATAATTGGCGGCACACTCTGAAGTCTGCTGGGCTTGTTGCGGTTATAGAAACCAGCAGAGGATATCACATTTTGACTTGCATTGTATCTTTCCGGACGGTCAATGAAGATATGACTCCCATTTGCTACTTTGTCGCAGTTGCATAACGGCGATGCCACAAAGTCGGTGCGATGTACGTCTTTTCTGTAGCAGCCGTGGGCGAACGTGAGACGTGTTCTTCAATGTTGTGGACCACTGATGTTCTCGTGCCATAATTTAGTCACCAGCAACTCGTTAATTTTGGCTTAATCTGTGCCTTTTTATTTGGATGACTCTGGCCATTTCCTGTTCCACTTCCCCCTGACTGGTAGTGTGAGAACGTTTAAAAGAACTGATCTTCATATCAGTACATGCTCCCTCTTTTCGCTGCAAGTGGCTGCTTTGGCAAGCTTGTCTGCTGTTTCATTTCCAGGAATGCCGCCGTGAGCTTTTACCTAGCATAAGTAAATTCTGAGAAACGTAAGTGTAAGCTATAGGAAAGACGGATAAAACAAGATTCAGGAGGAAACAGTAAAAATGGAAGACCACACACGAAATGCTGTGATTAAAATGGGTGTAATACAAATATGTAGTCTTCGCTCCTACTACTCAAGCTGTACGGTGCAATGACGGAAAGCTCAAGAATTTGGAAGTGGGGTTAAAGTTCAGAACTAAAGGATATCAACGACAGGATTCACTGATGATATTTCAGTGCTCAGTGAACATGAATAAGAGTTAGAGGACGTGTTGAATGGTACGGACAGTCTAATAAGTGCACAATATGGATTGAGAGTAAACAGGAGAAGAAGTAATGGGCAGTAGCAAAAATAAGATCACTGATAAATTTATCATCAAAACTGAGGACAACGAAGTAGACGAAGTTAAGAAGTTCTGCTATCTCCGAAGTGAAATAACATAACAGGCGAAGCAAGGAGGACATAAAGAGATTATTACAGCCAATGAGGGCGTTACAACTGAAGAAAAGTCTGTTAGTATTAAACATCATCCTTAATGTAAGAATTTCTGAGAATGTGAGTTTGGAGGACAACACTGAACTATGGGCTGTAGCGTAACCAGAAAAGAAGAGATTCAAACGTTTGAAAAGATGTTCCTCAGCAGGATGCTGAAAATTAAGTGGACTTATAAGTAATGAAGAGGTTCTGCATATAATTTCGCGGGATTTTCTCTGCCTGGGGACTGGGTGTTTGTGTTGTCCCCATCATCTCATCATCACTCAAGAATTGTTGAAACTGGAAATGGAAAGATTTGGAACTTGTACGGGTGCTGATGACCACGATGTTGAGAGCCCCACAAACCAACATAATCATTATCATCATCATCACAGAATTACGACGAAAGGGTAAAATCGAACAGGATGATAGGAAATGTGTTAAGACATCAATGAATAACTTCCAAGGTGCTCAGAGAGCCGTAAAGGATAAAAACTGTAGCGAAAGACAGGGACTGGAAGGTATCCAATCCAAAAAGTAGTTGGGGCCGTGAGGTGCAAGTGCTACTCTGAGATATAGAGCTTGAGAGACCGGCACAAGAGAGGAACTCGTGGCTGGTCTCGTTGAACCTGCCAGACGGCTGAAGACAAAAAAAAAGTATCACTCTGGTTCCTAATTGTGGATGGTAATGTTAGCTTCGTGATATTGTTTGCCACTTGATGATTGTTTCATTCAGCATATTAGGATCTCAGTAATCTGGAATGAGACATATGCTTCTCCACATATAGAAGCACAAGTGGAATAAGCAGCATTAATGTCTTATCCATGTGACAGCTAATGTCTCAGTGAGCACAGTCACACCTACCTTCGTTTCTCGAAACGTGGTTGTTGATGAGTACAGCTCCTAAATGCAGTATTGTGGTTAAGAGGATATAGCACGGAGAAGAGGACAAGAAAGAGGGAATGTCTTCCGAAAGGTGTTGCTGTGATATGAATTTCCAAGCGCCGAGGACAAGTGAATCAGTCATTATAGAACGGGTTTTGTTCCAAAATTGGTGAAAATGACATCTCACCACAGACATGGTACTGTTTTACATTTACATACTTCTGTATAGAGTGGGCTTCATTCCAGCCATCTTAATGCATACTGCGGCCACATTATTTCATACGTCATTTCAGAAAGGTCTTCACTCCTGGGATAAAGCCTTTCCTATAATTACGCTACTAGTGTTAGCTCGGTTAACTACAGTTTGTCAAAATGGAGAGAACGTCTCCTGCAAAGTTCGAGCCTAGATTGTCAATAAAAGTAATGCATACATTCCTGTAGAAGCAACAGAATTTAGAATTACCTACAAATATTACGCTAAATACTTCACTGAAAACTTCAGTCTTGCCTCTGGCCATCCTTAGGTGGACACTTGTGTAAAATTTGAAGAGTTGAAAGTGAAGACAAAAAGTTCTTCTCTTGATGAAACTGAAAAATGAGTGGCTGTTGAAGAATTAATGGTCCATCAACGCCGTGGCAAGAAAAAGCTTTATTATGCAACGAAACGAACACAAGAAGACTGCCAGAAAGACAACAGGGTCTTACGCCTCTGATTCAGAATTTGCCATTACCACACATTTCTGTCCAGGGTATTTCATCTCAGGTTGGGTTAACGTTTTTGTAAAAAATGTGAAAACAGTTTCTTTTGTGAGGTGTGTATGCCATGAGAGAACAGCAAAAAAGGAGACAAATGAGATATTTTCACTCTTGTTAAGCTATATAGAAGCAAATGCATCCAACAATATAGTTAAGGCGTTGAGATTGTTTTCAGATGGATGTATGGGACAAAACAAAAAGCGTTGGAGGATTAGCGCGTGTGGTGCACTAGTGGATACAGGGAAATTTCAGAGGGTGAAACAGTTCCTTTCTATCAGAGACCACTCTTTTAATGCTTGTGACGGAGATTTTTCTGTTACAAAACTTGCAGTATCAAGCATTAATCGTATGTATACTATGAAGGAATACTGTGAATTGATTGTGCACGCAGCAAAAAGCTGCCACTTCACAGAGGAACTCGTTAAAATTGATGATGTCTCTTTTTTTTTTTTTTTTTTTTTTTCAAATGGTGACCAAATACTACATGAAAGGAGAATTGTCTTTTCACTTACATGGTAGAAGTGTTCCGCCAACAGATAAAGCATCCTTTCACCAACAGCTTTCACGTATTTTGAGCACTGTTCTACGAGGCATCAGTTTACAGCATTTCTTTACATTGGAGGAGTTGTAAGGCATACTTTTGATTTGCGACTCCCTGCAACTCCAGTTCTCATTAAGTAGGACATATCATGACCGGGTTCCTATCGATATGTTGAAAATTAATTACATGCGTGGGCTAATTAGAAACACCCATGAAGAATATGAAGCTTTTTATGATACAGTACTCTACTGGTCAGCTTCTGAGAAAGGAATTCATATTGAATGAGAAATTTCTTTTAAATTTCGCAAGTATGTGAATAACTTTACACTCCAAATCGTAATATTTGTTCACTATCTGTGTTGGTACGTGTTCCACTTGTAAACTCAAAAAAAGAACAAAAAACGGTGTGTACTGGAAGCAAAGCGTCTCACATTTTAGTTATATTATTCATTTCACTGACGGAAGGGCTTTATCCCAAGTTTCGAATGACCAATTTTAAGTAGGAGTACATATGGGCTAAGGTTAATGTATTCTCTAACACTTTCTTACTACCAACTTCTTTTTGGTAGTGCTGAAAACTATTCAAATTATTACACTTATAAGATGAAATGTTTCTTTCAATTTCTGAAAAATGATAATTTCTGAGCAAGGTGCTATGTAAAATGACTGATTCAATTTTTTGTATCAGTCCCTTTCGAAAACAATGTTCATATTTATTGCGGAAGAGGTGCGCGTTTCTTGGAAGACAATGGTGTTCATACTGACCTTGGCGTACGGGCAACACGGTACGTCCTTCCTTCCGTAGTTGATAAACAGAGAAAAGGTTACTTTGATAATACAATACATTATTAACGCCTTTGGTAGTCACAAAACATGGATTTTGTCCTACCGGAAAGTGGTACTTTAGATTATTGCTAGCTTTCTCCCCCCTCACACACACACACACACACACACACACACACACACACACACTCACACACACACACACACGTTCGCGCGCGCACACTCGCGCGCACACACACATACACAAAAAAAAATGGCTCTGAGCACTATGGGACTCAACTGCTGAGGTCATTAGTCCCCTAGAACTTAGAACTAGTTAAACCTAACTAACCTAAGGACATCACAAACATCCATGCCCGAGGCAGGATTCGAACCTGCGACCGTAGCGGTCTTGCGGTTCCAGACTGCAGCGCCTTTAACCGCACGGCCACTTCGGCCGGCTACACACATACACACATTTTAAGGAATACACAAAAAGAGAAAATTGCTTACCAACAGCTAGGACATAAGGAGAATTGAGAGAATGAAGTTTCAGTAAGGAAAGCGATGGGAAGATGGTCTCATCTTACGAGGAAAATCTGTTCACACTGCGAACTTCCAGTGGCGACGATCGAAGTGGGCCGAGAACTGAGCAGCTGGCGGTTCTGTGGTTTTCCGTTCAAATTTGTCTATCGAGCGTATTTCTCACCACCTGCCTCTGCCTGTCAACCCCAGCAAGGGTGTCCCGAAGGAACAACCCCGACTGTTAGGCCGCACAAGCCATGGCTATGCTCCTGTCACAACTGGCAAGGCGTGGTCACGTGCTACAAAAATCAGCGCATGCGCCCTCGATTGCGGTCCAATGGCGTCAGACTCTCCGTACGCTCGACATTCTTCCACCTAACGGCCCACAATGGAGCACTTTTTCTCGCATCAAATTGACAGTGTAGCTATCCTGTACTAACTTGCAAAATAAACATTTACTTAATGCGGGAAATTTAGATAACTGACTAGCTACTCTGACAGTTTACAAAAATCGTGCCAAATTAGTCGATTAATCACTTGAAGAGATTACTCATACATCACAAATTCATTTCTCCAAGTGGCAATTTCCTACTAATTTGAATATTTTAGTTAATTTTAAAGAAAGTAGAGCACCTGAAATCTCTCTTCTTCCGCTTTACAAACAAGGCGCTACAAATGTACAGGGTTTATTTCCAAGTCCCATACCTCTCCCGAGTGTCTCGTGGAGTGCGGGCATGTGACACTCAATAACGGCGCACAATACGTGAGATGTGAAACTTAAGTTTCTCCTACCGTACAGCCGGCCGCTGTGGCCGAGCGGTTCTAGGCTCTTCAGTCCGGAACCGCACTGCTGCTACGGTCACAGGTTCAAGTCCTGCCTTGGGCATGGATGTGCGTGATGTCCTTAGGTTAGTTAGGTTCAAGTAGTTTTAAGTCTAGGGGACTGATGACCTCAGACTTTAAGTCCCATAGTGCTTAGAGCCATTTGAACCATTTGAACCATCTGCCGTATAAAATGTCCAAGTAACTTACGAGAATGCCGCCAGGTGACATCTTCGACAACCGCCGATATTTCTGGAGCTGTACACGCACACACACACACACACACACACACACACACACACACACTGTACTCGATGAACAACATCACAAGTTATTGATAGTGAATACTGAGAAAGAAGAAGGTTTTTGCTTAAATTTTGCATGGAATCCGTGGAGGGACAAAGAGAATGCATCTCTCCAGTGGGTTGTGGACGTAAGGGGAGATGAGGCCACAGACTTATGCTCTATACCGTTTTGAAGCTGGCGACACCATGTTAGTACCCCCTAAATTTTAGCAGGCTACCGTTTACAATTGATTCTTGTTTTTAATTTACGTCCCGTGCGCGCAACAGTTGTTTTATATAGCAAATATTACAGTACTGTCGTGAATAACACAACGCCAGCAAGGCATTTTCTGACGTTTTTCTGTTCTTAAGGCTTACTTGATCCAGTAATAAAACGCATTTAGCTTTGTTAATGTACCTTTCTTTTTGTTACACGTTTCGACTAACCGAGAAGCGAAGCATGTGACATGAAAAGGCTGTTGTCGTAATCCAGCATTTTCCTTAATACGAAATGACGAAACTGATATTCCACGTACCTCATCTTCCCGTAAATGCTGAGAACATATTTTGCTATGTCTGAACGATTTGCAATATTTCCCTCTCACAGCACTCAGCCACATCGCTCTTCGGGCTGAATTCGTAGGAAATGTAGGGTCAAATTGCAGAAATAGATCCACTACAGTAAAAGTAGCCAACGCACCTACAATTCATATATATAAAGGAGAATATCGATTGAAGAAGTCCACTTACGAATGAAATGTAAATGGTTTACACTTCAGACTGTAATCGGAACCACTAGTACACCAGTAAGTTACACAAGCTGGGATGTTTCATCAAAACATATCCACTAAAATCTAATGTTTGTGGCTACTAATATGGTGGACATCGGCTTCAAGTTTGCGACGTCATGATAACTCATCGTATTGTACCTCTCTGGTTATGAATATCCAATATCGTTAACTTCCGGCGTTGCTCAGCTTTTTATGTGTGGTGGCAGCTAGTATTAACAGTGTGTGTGTATGTGTGTGGGTGTGTTGTGTGTGTGTGTGTGTGTGTGGTCTGTAAATGTGTGTTGTCTTTCGGCATGTTCCTCGCATACCGAGGTCTTAAATTTCCTTGCACAGTGCTCTGTCGCTGCAATTGTGTCTTGAAAATGACAGGGAGTTTACCTGTCGAAATATCGGTGGTTTAGAAAACACCACCCGGCTGCATTTCCGTAAGTTATTGGAACAATAGTCAGACGATAGCCTTTTTCTCGGCGGCTATGTTGTTATCATTCAAGAGAGATAGGAACTGTAATAACATCTAGTTTTACTCTATATGTTTGCTGCTCAGAACAGAATTGCAACGATATAGTGAAATTAGACACATGTAAGATACAGTTGATGGTGTTGGGACAGCAACCAGCCAAAAATTTACTTTCAGTTCCTTTATTCAAAGTTTACCGTTACCGGTTTCGAATCGTTGTGATTCATCTTCAGACGGTTTACACGCTTTCCTTATAACATGTGGTGTGTTTTTTACAGATTAACTGTCGTGAAATGTCGGTTTGTAGTGTTTGTTTTCATAACATTCGTCCAATAGATGTGAATACATTCCCACTGCATTCTTATTGTTGCACACGTAAATTTTTCTCACTGAACACTTTAGATTTCTATGTATTAAAACATGTGGTGCGTGGTAGAAATCTTCTCAGTGACAAATCTGTGTTCAGTGAGAAAAGTTTGCGTGTGCAACAATAAGAATGCAGTGGGAATGTATTCACATCTGTTGGACGAATGTTATGAAAACAAACACTACAAACCGACATTCCACGACAGTTAATCTGTAAAAAAGCACCACGTGTCATAAGGAAAGCGTGTAAACCGTCTGAAGATGAATCACAACGATTCGAAACCGGTAACGGTACCGTTTGAATAAAGGAACTGAAAGTAAATTAGTGGCTGGTTGCTGTCCCAACACCATCAACATTTGTCTTCAAATAACAGCCACGGCCTGCATCATGTCATCATATGACAAAATTGCATTAAGATACAGTTGTTTTACCCTGCGAAGAGACGGCTCCGTTGTACGCAAAGGATGCAATCATTTCCTATTAGGATGTGCAATTGTAAGTGGTAATCACGTTCAGCAAAATGGGCCACATCTCATATTTATTTCTTGACACAAAATTCTTGTTTTGTTTTGTTTTGAACAATAATGAGTCCTGTTGGAATTATTTTTAAAAAAGCTGTCATCTTCATTATCATCAGTGTTGTGCTAAGTTAGGATGTCCATTGAGTCTCCATTTCTCGCAGTCCATCGCTTCCTTCATAATGTTACTGTATGTGCTGCCATCAACTGCATCATGCAGAATCTGAAATTTTGGAAATATGTGGTAAGTACCTATGCGACCAAGCTATTGAGGTCATCGGTCCCTAGGCTTACACACTACTTAATCTAACTTAAACTAACTTAGGCTAAGGACAACACACACAACCATGCCCGAGGGAGGACTCGAAACTCCGACGGGAGGAGCCGCGCGAACCGCGGCAAGGCGCCTGAGACCACGCGGCTACCCCGCGCTGCAAATCTGAAATCTGTTCCTCCCCCGCGTCTTCTTAATTTCCATATACCCTTCCAATACATTTATAAATCCCTCCTTCTTTCTTGATATGCATCCTATCCAGTTTCTTCTGTTGGATTTTATTAGATTCAGTAATTCCTTCTGCTCTGATACTCTCACAGAAAACCCTCATTTTTCACTATATCCGTCCAACTTTTTTTCTATCCTCCGTCATGCTCACATCTCAAAATTCCCTAGCTTTCACCCTATTTTCCTTCCTCGTTGTCCACATTTCAGTACCACTCAGGACGATATTCCAAATCTCTGTGCAGACTGTTGCAGAAAGCGGTCTGTATATTTTTCCAGCTGTACTTCTGGAGAGAATAAAGAGCGACTAACATGTATAGCCAAATGCCAATCTGCAACGAACTTGACGTGACATTAAATGTCAATGAAACGAGGAAAGAACAAGGGGCCTCACACAGTTTCCGGGTCACTGGTAGCGACAGCCTCGCTGGTGAATGACGTCGTCCTCAGGGCGAGCAGAGGAGTCACGGCCAGGGATGCGAAGCGCACGTGCGGCCTTGGCCATGAACGATCCGCGATAAGTTGCATGGCCCGGCTGTGCTAACGTTAGCCGCGACCTGCTGCCAATACAAGCTCGCAGCTTATTGCCAACTCTGCGCTTACGCAATGTTCCACACAACAGCACTGTGGAAAGCGTTGTGGCAGCAACAGCGCTCATAAGTCTCCCCAGAGCTTAATCCTTGCCGCCATAATTTCTTCAGCATACGAGTACGCGCGTGCAATTACACTAACGCACATTTCGTCATTAAAAACACCACGAAAGGTAGAAAATTAGGAAATATACAATGAGATGACAAAAGTCATGGGGTACGTCCTAATATCGTGTCGGACCTCTGTTTGCCTGGCATAGTGCACTAACTCGACGCGAGACGGACTCAAAAAGTCATTAGAAGTCCCCTGCAGAAATAATGTGCCATTCTGCTCTATAGCCGTCCACAAAAGCGAAAGTGTTGCCGGTGCAGGATTTTGTGCCTGAACTGATCTCTCGATTGTTGTTGTTGTTGTGGTGGTGGTATTCAGTCCTGAGACTGGTTTGATGCGGCTCTCCATGTTACTCTATCCTGTGCAAGCTTCTTTATCTCCCAGTACCTACTGCAACCTACATCATTCTGAATCTGCTTAGCGTGTTCATCTCTTGGTCTCCCTCTAAGATTTTTACCCTCCACGCTGCCCTCCAATACTAAATTGGTGGTCCCTTGATGCCTCGGAACATGTCCTACCAACCGATCCCTTCTTCTAGTCAAACTTCTCTTCTCCCCAATCCCATTCAATACCTCCTCATTAGTTATGTGATCTACACATCTAAACATTCTTCTGTAGCACCACATTTCGAAATTTTCTATTCTCTTCTTGTCCAAACTATTTATCGTCCATGTTTCACTTCCATACATGGCTACACTCCATACAAATACTTTCAGAAACGACTTCCTGACACTTAAATCTATACTCGATGTTAACAAATTTCTCTTCTTCAGAAACGCTTTCCTTGCCGGAACCAGTCTACATTTTATATCCTCTCTACTTCGACCATCGCCAGTTATTTTGCTCCCCAAATAGCAAAACTCCTTTATTAATTTAAGTGCCTCATTTCCTAATCTAATTCCCTCAGCATCACCCGACTTAATTCGACTACATTCCATTATCCTTGTTTTGCTTTTGTTGATGTTCACCTTATATCCTCCTTTCAAGACACTATCCATTCCGTTCAACTGCTCTTCCAAGTCCTTTGCTGTCTCTGACAGAATTACAAAGTCATCGGCGAACCTCAGAGTTTTAATTTCTTCTCCATGGATTTTAATACCTACTCCGAATTGTTCGACCTCTCAATTATTTCCCATAAATGTTCGAAGGGATTAAGGTCGGGCGATCTGGGTGGCAATATCATTCGCACGAACAGTCCAGAATGTTCATCGAACCGATCACAAACAACTGTGACCCGGTGACATGACGCATGCGTGGGAACATCTAGCCGGACGTAATGATTTTCAGTCAATGTTCGGTTCAGTTGGACCATAGTACCCAGCCCATTTTTGTAAACACAGCCCGCACCATTATGGAACCACCAACAACTTGCACAGTGCCTTGTTGGCAACTTGGGTCCATGGCTTCGTCGGGTCTGCGCCACATTCGAACCCTGCCATCCGCTCTTACCGTCTGAAATCGGGACTGATCCGACCAGGCTATGGTTTTGCAGTCGTCTAGGGTCCAACCGATATGGCCACGAGCTGACGACAGGCGCTGCAGGTGATGTCGCGCTGTTAGCAAACACGCTAACGTCGGTAGTACGCTACCACAGCCTATTAATGCCAAATTTCACCGCTCTGTCCTAACGGATACGTTCGTCGTACGTCCCACATTCATTTCTGCTGTTTTTTCACGCAGTGTTGCTTGTCTGTTAGCACTGACAACTCTAAGCAAACGCCGCTGCTCTTTGTATTAAAAAAAACCTTTATTCAAATCATTATAATTATACAAATTAACCTGCTACATAAGTATATTAGTAGGTCCTATTTCTAACTATTACAATTGACAATCTTCAGCTTTTACTTTCTAACACTACAGGTTAATACTATAATGCCTTCACCACTATGGGGACTATTCTGCTGTTATTTACTACGCATGTTGTTATGATTATTGGATTTAATTTTCTACTACTGTTAGACTTTGATACTACGTTTAACAAGTTACTATGACTACTCTGCCTGCAGCGTCACAGGTGTGCCAGAAGATACAAAACTAATTTTGCTGCCTTTCCCACTGAGCTAATCCCAGAGAGAGTGCCCCTGGCACTGGGCTGACCGATGACTTCGTCGCTGCAGTTCTATGATAATCTCATTATCCTAGTTCTGAGCCTATAACTAATCTATCTCTGTATCTACTGCCGTGATCGGTGCGTTGTCAAGTCCGGTGATGATGTACTACCCCCACCCCCCTCCCAACCTAGTCCTAAACATGGCGGGTACCAGCCGTCAGCCGTGAGGTGGCTGGCCAAGTCCATGTCCTGGCGGAACAGGGAGGATGGACGGAGTCTAAATCTGGTGTTTATTCATTAGTTGTTTCTCAGGTATTCTTTGCTTGAGATCGCATCTGCTAGTTTATTCAGGACGTTAAATGTGTCCTCTTGCCTGAGCAGGTGGTGCGTGTCGTTGTTTGGTAGTTTGTAAGTAGGCTGTTTATGTTTTCTCTATGTAAGTAGGCTGTTTATGTTTTCTCTATGTAAGTAGGCTGTTTAGGTTTTTTTATTGGTAATGCCACCTCTGTATGAAAATCACTGGCTGTGCTGTGGGCAGTCTGTGGCTGCTTTGCATTGTTGTAATACTCGCCATTGTAGTGTTGGGCTGTTGGCTGTTAACAGTGCGTAGCGTTGCGCAGTTGGAGGTGTGCCGCCAGCAGTGGTGGATGTGGGGAGAGAGATGGCGGAGTTTTGAAATTTGTCATGAACTGCTATATTTATATATGATGATATCAAGGTAAATACATTGTTTTTCTCTATTAATATCTTTCATTTGCTAACTATCCCTATCAGTAGTTAGTGCCTACCATAATTTGAATCTTTTATTTAGCTGGCAGTAGTGGCGCTCGCTGTATTGCAGTAGCTTGAGCAGCGAAGATTTTTGTGAGGTAAGTGATTTGTGAAAGGTATAGTTTAATGTTAGTCAGGGCCATTCTTTTGTAGGGAATTTTGAAAGTCAGATTGCGTTGCGCTAACAAAATATTGTGTGTCAGTTTAAGCACAGTCATGTATAATTGTTCAAAGGGGACGTTTCATATGGCGACCCTGCCAGGATACCTCACTGGAATCTTCTGATTATTTTTCTTGTAGTTTGTGTAATTAGTGTAGATTTTGTTTATTGATAGTGTGTAATCATAGAGAGAATTTCCTTTGTAGTTGTAGTTTTTCATTGTTGTACAGTAAAACAGTTGTGGCATGCATGTAGATTTGCACCAAGTATTTCGCAGCTGCGCTGGCAATTAAGTAGACATTATTTCCATTGCTATGTTATTTTATTTTGCTCTTCAAATTGTGCTTTTCTGTGTTATCGTGCGAAATATTGTGACAATTATGGCGTGTGAAAAACGTAATACTAGGCTCCAAAGTAAACTGAGAAATGACAGTGAAGACGAAAGCAGTGTGTTAGCGCCGCAGAGTAATGAATTAACTAATGTTCAAAGTAGTAATTTGGTAATTGCGCATAGGGAAATGGAGCGGGCGGCAAACAATGGTGTAGACAGTGAAACAGGTAGTGAACAGGGAAGCGTTATCGATCGATTGGTCGGCAACAGCTCGCCTCAGGAATCGGGAATGACAGAACACAATATTGCAAATACTGCAGACTCAGGTTTTGGGTTCTCACCGTTTTCTCTAATGAGTCAAGACACATTTTCCGCTTGTCAAAATGTGAATGTTGCCGGTGCAACTTCACTGCCGAAAAGCACTGAGGAACATGTTTCAGACACCAGTGCATTGTTATTACAATTAATGCAACAAATGGGACAAAAGCTTGAAATGTTAGACACAATGGAACAACACCAGAGACAAACACAGCAACAGTTAGACACAGTGGAACAAAATCTCAGAAAGTTAGACACAGTGGAACAAAATCTTAAAAAGTTAGACACAATGGAACAAAATCAGAGACAAACACAGCAACAGTTAGACACACTGGAACAAAATCAGAGACAAACACAGCAACAGCTTCAAAAGTTAGACTCATTGGAACAAACTCTTGAACAAACGCGTGATGATTTAACTACTGAGTTACATAACATTGAATCAAAATGTCAAAAAGTCTGTAATGACGTAAAAACTCAAATTTGTGAGCATTTTCAACCTATTTTTTCGCGGCATGAAAAGGCATTACAGAATCACGAAGCAGCCATAAAAGAACTGCAAATTATTGTTCATGAAAATCATGAGACCTTGCAAGCTAAATTTGACTCAGTTGCATCTACCGATTCAGTTACGCAACTTGCAAAAACTCAGGAAAACTTAAAGAACACAGTAGATTCGATTTCAACACAAATGGACACTCTGAAACTTGGTTCAGAAAAACACATTGAGGAAATGTGTTCACTATCGGAGAAAGTAGCCGAACTTTCGGATCAGTTCACTAACTTATCTACGAAGGTAGATGATAATCTGAACGACACAAAACCGGTAGTCTTTAATGACACAGAAGAGTGCGAACAAATTAGGAAATTCAAACAAAATCATAATCAAATTAATACGCAACACCAAAGAGAAATCCGGGAAGTACAAGATCAGCTGACTCAGGTAATACAAGAATTACGTATTTCAGAGGCCACTCGCGCTCCAATACGGGAAGAGGGACTTAGAAATACGGAACAACCACAAAATAATAACACAGGACACTTCGGAAGTTATGAAAGAAATTGGCAAGGTGCACCGAATTTTGAAATGGAACCACCGAAACGACGTAACAATGACCGATATGCGACTCGCCGACATGATGACTTTGACTATAAGCTGTTCATTACTACACGTAAATTCAAAACATTTAAGAATTCTGGCAACGACATTCATCCACAAGCATGGCTCCATCAATTCTCTCATTGTTTTCCTCCCAACTGGTCATTAGAACACAGATTAGAATTTATGTGTGGCTACTTAGAGAATGAACCAGCTGTAAGAATGCGGTCGGTCATTCACGATTGCCACAGTGAAGGAGAGTTTTACCATGCCTTCCTCTCAGCATATTGGTCTCAGGCCACACAAGACCGAGTAAAACAAAGCATCATAATGATGAAACGTTTCGAACAATCTGAATTTTCCAGTCTTATGAAATATTTTGAAGACATGTTGCACAGGAATCAGTACCTGTCAAACCCATACAGCCCCTCAGAACTTATCCGCATTTGCTTAATCAAATTGCCTGAACATTTACGACACATTATTTTGGCAGGACGTTGCAAAGACGACATTGAAGCTTTTCAGGGACTGTTACAAGAATTGGAAATTGACACTGACAATCGCGGAATGCGGAAACAGGAACACAACAATTACAGGTCACATCCGTCACAATTCCTCGATAATAACTGGACGCGACAAGGCTATTCTCACAACACAAATCGTGACCAAAACAGACACCACCCGTATGACAACCGTTGGCAGAGTAGTAATAATTACAGGGAAAGATCACCTCTCCACGGTAATGACTATCACAGAGACAATCAGAGAAACAGACAATATGGGAACCAAAACAATTATTATTACGGGAGACAGAATAACTTGAGACGCAACGGTCCAGCGCGCAGTTACGATTCAGGGAGAAATTCTCCACCACTTAACCGACAAGAAAGAAACTACAGGAACTACCGACATGACGACAGACGATGTGATCGTAACGACAGACCTGAATTGCATCAGAACTGGCGGGATTCAAACAGAGCAGGGCCCTCTCGTCACGGTGAATTTGTAGAAGTTAGGTCTCCAAACCCCAATAACGACGCGCGCCAACAAAGAGACAATAGGCAATGACTCACACCGCTGGCAGCCACAAAACATACTTATGAAACTGACGACGCAGCTGCCGTAGCTAGTAATTACGTAAAAATGGAAGACATTAGGGACATCTTACTCCAGGAACACTACATAAAACATAACAACATTGCATATCCTGTGATTCACATTACAGTAAATGATGTAAAATTTACGGCAGTACTTGACTCTGGCAGTCCCATTTCAGTAATTAGTGAAACAGCCTTTAGCAAATGCAACAAATCAAACGATTGTCCCACACTTCCGTTACGTAAGATTAAATTACAAGGTGCAATCTTTGGAAAAAGTGTAGATGTACGCCAACAAACCAACTTAGAATTCTTTTGTCAAAGCCACAGCTTCTCTATGAGCTTTCTTATTGTTCCATTATTGTCGACGGAAATTATACTGGGAGTAGACTTTTTGAATGAATACAAAGCAATCTTAAGCTTTCACGATGCTGAAATAAGTTTAGAAAAAGAAGGTAAGTCAGTAGCTTTGAAATTTGAAGATTGGCTCTCAAACCATGACGAAGAAATTAATCGGCTTTACCTCCTGTTAGACAACAGTTCGGAATTTTCAACGGAACTTGACACTAACAATCACTCTGCAAGTACTGACAGGGATGATGTCGACGGCATATTTGAAACTGATAAGTTAATTCAGAATAAAATTCAAACAATTGAGAATTGTAATGACAATGATAGGCAGGACCTCTTTGAGATTTTACAAGCACATTCCACAGTTTTTACTCACAAAACAGGAAAAATCAAGGGATTTCAATACCAATTTCGTGTTCGTGAGCATACTAAATTTTGTGTTAGACCATACGTAATTCCAGCACATTATAGGGACTGTGTTAGAACAGAAATACAATCTATGCTTGACGAGGGCATTATTGAGCCTGCAGTAAGCTCATACAACAATCCATTACATGTTGTTGAGAAGAAAAATGGATCGATCAGGCTTGTCTTAGATTCGAGACAAATCAATACGATCATTATTCCTGAAACAGACAGGCCGCAAACGTTGGAAGAACTTCTTCAAAATTTTAATGGTGTAAAAGTGTTGTCTTCCATTGATCTCAGATCCAGCTTTTATCAGATCGAACTTCATCCAGAATGTAGAAAATACACAGCTTTCCTTTGTTTCGGCGTTTGTTATCAGTTTCGGAAACTTCCCTTTGGTTTGAACATTTCTTCAGCAGCATTCATTCGCGGGCTAAATTCCATATTGCCTGAGTTCTTAAAACGTCACATCACCTTATATGTGGACGATATTCTAATAGCAGAAGCTTCATGGGAACAACATAATCGCATCCTCAACAGTTTGTTACGTATTTTTGCAGAATCTGGAATTACAGTTAACTTGGAAAAGTCTGAATTCGGTCGGACAAAGGTGAAGCTTTTGGGACATATTATTTCTTCTAAAGGCATTCAGCCGGATCCTGAAAAGTTAGAAGCAATCAGAGCCATTCCAGTTCCATCCACAAAAAGACAAGTCTGCAGTTTTCTAGGTCTCGTAGATTTTTACCGTCGTTTTCTGAATATGCAAATTCTTGTTACACCAAAACTTTGTTCTCTCACTGGAAAAAATACTATTTGGAACTGGGACGAACAAGCACAGTTGGAATTCGATTCTTTAAAAGAAGCGTTACTTCATGCGCCAATATTAGCTCATCCAGATCTATCACAAGATTTCTGCCTTAGCACGGATTCTTCTAAAGTCGGTCTTGGTGCCCATTTATTTCAAGAAGCCATAGAAAATGACATTACTGTTCAGAAAACCATTGCTTTTGCTAGCCGAGTGCTAACAAAATCTGAAAAAAATTATTCCGTTACTGAATTAGAAGCTTTAGCTATCGTTTGGGCATTTAACAAATTCCGTTTCTTTCTTTCTGGTAAGCACGTAAAAGTGTACAGTGATCATCGTGCATTACAGTTTCTTATGTCTTCAAAATTAAATCATGACAGGTTAAAACGTTGCGCATTGTTTCTGCAAGAATTCCGCTTCACAATAGTCTACATTCCCGGCAAGGAGAACATTGTTGCGGACGCACTGTCACGCGCACCGGCTGGGCTTGAGAAAAGTAACACAGAAGGCAACATTGAGAAAAATTTCAGTATTCTTTACATTCAGAAAGTCGCCTTTGAAAACTTCATCACCACATCTTTAAAGGACATTGCTCATGAACAAGATAAAGATCCGATTTGGAAAGACATCAAGAGCAAATGGCATGAAAAGACACACACACAGATTCGGCATTATTACCTGGTTAGAAACAACATACTCTTCAAACGCTGCACTGTTGATGACAAGCTATGGGTACTTTGCATTCCAGACGATTTTGTTAATAAGCTCAATTGGTACATTCATTTCAGCTACGCACATTTTGGCCCACGAAAATGTTATCATATTCTTCGAACGACTTGTTATTTTAACAATATGGAAAAGCGAATTCGAGGAGTCTTGTCTATTTGTAAACTTTGTCAAAAGGCGAAACCATCTACTGTCTCACATCGTGCTCCGTTGTTTCCTATCATTCCTTCTAAATTAAAAGAATTTGCTGCTGTTGATCTCTTGGGACCGCTTGTCAGAACATCTAATGGATTTTCGTACGTTCTAGTCGCTGTTGAACTTACTTCAAAATTTGTTTCTTTCACTCCGTTACGTAAAGCCACTGGACGGTCTGTATCCAACGCCTTTGTTAAAAATTTCTTACGTGAAGTTGGACACGTTAGTAAAGTCATTTCAGATAACGGACCGCAATTCAGATCTGCTGTTTGGTCACGCATGCTTCGCAACCATAAAATCAAACCAGTTTTTATTTCATTGTACTCACCACATTGTAACCCCTCCGAACGGATTATGAAAGAAATCAATAAGCTTTGCAGACTTTATTGTCACAGAAAGCATCAGCATTGGGACAGATATTTACACTTATTTCAAAACGTGCTGAATGAAATGCCTCACGACTCCACTGCTTTACCACCTACTCTTGTACTGAAGAATGAAGAACCACCGAACAGAATCAGAGAGCTTGTACCTTTCCCGAATATACGTAAACTTCGACACAAAGGCATAATTGATTTGGCTTTTAAAAATATAAAATCTGCAGCAGACAAAAGGAGAAAACTACACGGTAAAGCAAATGCAAAGAAGTTGTATATTGGTCAGAAAGTTCTCATTAAAGCTCATTCATTGTCACATAAGAAGAAACACTTGAGTCACAAATTCTTTCTAGTTTACAATGGACCTTACAGAATCCGACGTATACCACATGATAATTGCGTTGAAGTTGAAACTCTGCGTACTAGGAAGAGTAAAGGTTTACACCACATTTCACATTTAAAACCGTTTATTGAAAGATAATCTGCTTTTTAACTTTGTCTTTGTCATAAAATTTTTCGCTTCACATTGCTAATATGCTTTGTCAGACTTAGAATCTGTTAACATACAACAATGTTTGAAGTTAAATATCCAATCAAGAACCAAGAGAACGTATTTAAACAGAAATGACGAATGCATTGTTATAGTGAACAGACGTCACAGTGTTATTGTGTGTGTACATTCTTGCTTGTTTGTTGCACGATTACGTAATGACTATAAGGCTCACATACTTAGAACATTTACCAGTACTGCTAATGAGATTTTAATGCAACATTTTGGTTTATTTGAAAATACATTCTGGATTTAAAGTACTTTCAGTGAGATACCAGATGGCACAGTGGTTAGTTTATGTGACAGCTACACGATTTTATCACGACGCTACTAATGAGTGACAATTTACAATGTTGCTTTTGCAGTGTTTCTGTTTTATATCTGCACAGTTTTTCTGAATTCTTCTGGAAAGTAAAACATGTTTTAGTAGTAACTTTTGTGATACAGCAACAATGAGATTGTCTTTTCCGTAGCACAACAATACGTTACAGCACAGTACTTTCTTCATCACGGCAATAAGCGTAATAACTAAGACATTTATACGCAAAGCATTTCACTTTTGTTTATCATGAGGTAAGTACATTGGCTTCTGCAGAACTTAGCTTTCAGAGGACAATAACTACGACACTTTCACAGAGATAATCTTACAGCAAGACGCACATTTAGCGCTACAGGACATGTGTTTGAGTGATTAACTTTGTACTTAAATCATTTATTTTTAAAGATATTTGAAGGACAATGATACAAAGGTTTTCCGTAATACATTTCATTCCATTGTTGTAATCTGTAACACCTGAGGGTATAATTACATTAATCCTCAGGGGGGTACACGCTTACTTTGTGTACCATGTGTGTGGCAACCACAAGGAACCCTAGCTAATATGGTATTTGCTTATACAACTTTACACATCGGTACCATATTTCTCTAACACACAAATTACACAGCTATCTGATCATTTAACTGAGAGATAAACATTTTTTTATTACATCAGTGACATATGTTTACGCAATTACAGAGTTGGATTACTTCACACTTACGAAATTGTATTTTGTCTGTACTGTGTGATCTGTTCATATTTTTTCGGAACCATTGTGATACTATGAGAGCTTTGAATGATCTATTTGGTATGGGATCATGATTTTTAAAGTACGTTTGAGGTAGATGACACTATTGAAATGAGCAGAGAATTTGTTTTAGGTTTTGAAATTATTGCAGAAAGCTACGACGTTTTTGAGATTTGACTGAGGTGTTATGATGTTATTATTACGACGACGATGTGTACTATGCTGTTGAGATATGTTTATGATCAATAAGATGATGATACCGTATATGAGGAATTTGATTATGCTACGTATTTCTTATGATGAAATATTGAAGAAGTGTCGATGAATATGTATATGTATTATAAGGTAAGGAATAATGAGTAGTGGTTAGGGACTCTGATTTGTGGAAAAGGATGTTGGAAACCAAAAATCGTACTTTAGAATTATGAAATCTGTGTACATGTGTGAATGTATCACAATGCCACTGAAAATTTTTTGGACACTGTTGTATTTATAGGATTTTGTTTCTACACATTTGTAACGCAAATTCTCGACCTGTGAAATTTTTTATATGAGACTGCCACTGTAGCAGAAACTGTTGTCGTAAATATTTCCGTAAGAAAATTAAGTGACCACCTGCACGTAATGCGTCGTGGGCACCCAGCTGTGTCAGACGCCTGGAGAAAAAGCCATTAGCGTGTGCCTTTCAGAGCACAGGAAGAAAAAAAAAAGGGAGGCCATTATCCTGGCCATTGTCATTCCTTTAGAGAAAGCATCGCAAATCCGACACGCTGATTACTTGGAAACATATCGTACTTTCTGATATTTACTGAAATGCCTAATGAAATGACAAGAAATAGTTTGTCTACACACCTGACTATGACTACTGTCTTTCTAGATGAGAGATTTTTTTTACTACTTATGAAATGCCACATGACTATTGAACGATGTTCTTATGCTTTGCTTTGTACATAGTTGCTTATTTCATTTGATATCTAGTTTCTAGCTGCACTGCAGCATTGGTTAAAATAAAATTTTATAGATGTACTAATACAAATACTTTCTGTCTACAGATCGAGTAAATAATAATTTTTTAAAAAAAATGAGGGAGCACAAAATGACATTTACCTTCACAGGAACTGCATTCATAATTTTCTTTTCAAGTAATTGGTAACTTTTTGGTAGAATAACTTCTTGTGGTGCACCACTTTAATTAGATAGACATTAAGATGTGAATATACATTTCCCTTATTGTTGTTTTTCCTGAAATATTTTTTATGCTTGAGCTTTGTCATGCTTAGGTATACGTCATAGCATTTGCTGCTGCTGTTTGCCAGGCATAGTGTTACTGAATTTGACTTTGTGTTACTCTTCTAAGCTAGTTTTTCTTGTTTCCTGCACAATGCCTTATATTAGTTGTAATTTTGCATTCTTTTTGTTAATTTAGATTTACTGCTGCTTGCTTTGCAAATTGGCATTTTTTTGTCATTGCTGTTTGTGTTAATTGTTTTGTGCTGCTGTATTCCCTTGTTCCTTAGTTTAGCATCTGAGCTCAGTAGATTTAAGTTAGCTTAAGAGGGGGTAGACTATATAAGAAACTAACTATGATGAATTTATAAGAAATGCATTGAGAAGCTCTCAGAAAATGGTCTGGCAAAAAAAAAAAAAGGATACTGTACAGTGGAGAAAAACTATTTTTGACAGAGGATGTGAACAGAATACAGAAAGCAGGCTTAGATAGGACTTTTTGGGAATAATGATGAACGAAGGGAGATCTCCATGCAAAATACTGCAGTAAAACAAACCCTGTCCTTTCCTTTGGTGTCATCCCTCTATATGTTTGTGTACCCTTGTGTATTTGTGTTTTTCCTGTCTTTATGTGTTTAGCTGATGAGAGCTATGTTGTAGAATTTTTCTAATACTCTGTTATTTACTTTGTAAAGATGATTAGACATTATTGATTCTGTTTTGTTTTAATGCTCATGTGTAAAGTTGATGTTCCAAAAGTTATTCTGATCTTTTATGTATGTACTTATGTCATAATTCCTGTAACACTGATGTATATGTTATTTCAATTCTTTTGTAAAGCCCGTATTACTACAAATGTTATCTGTATTATTATGTTTTTAGTGATGTATTTTGTACCTTTGTAATTGTATTCTCATGTTATAAAATTGTAATTGACACCAATTCATCTTATTATTAACTTGTAAGTTACATTTCACTGCACACGTTTCTGTTGGTCATAGTATATGGACAATATGTGAGAAGTAGGGACTGTTAGTGTTTGCACGTGTGTTGATAATTCAGCAAGGGACTGGATAACAGCATTGCTCGTTCTAAGGACAATTCCAAAAAACTTTGTGAGTGCACAAATGGTGGTTTATGGACTTGCTATATTCTCCGCAAGACTCTTCGATGGTGAATGTGCACCTGCACAATCGCAACAGATGGCTGCTGGCCATCTCTACAAGGACTACAGTGGGTCTGCACCTCTGGTGGCCCACCAATACCATTATCTCTACAAGGACTACAGTGGGTCTGCATCTATGATGACCCACCAACGCCATTATTTCTACAAGGACTACAGTGGGTCTGCATCTTTGATGACCCACCAGTACCATTATTTCTACAAGGACTGCAGTGGGTCTGCACCTCTGGTGGCCCACCAATACCGTAATCTCTACCAGGACTACAGTGGGTCTGCTCTGTGATGACCTACCTACCAATGCTCTTCAAAATTTCGACTGACTCTGCTGTGGGTTTGCTCTGTTGTGGGCCATTACCTGTATGCATGTCAATAGTCAGCACTGTCTTTCCGTTGGAAGGACAACACTACTTCTTCAAGACTGTATGGAAATCCACTACTTCTGTGTGCAATTTCTTTTACTAATGAGAAACTGTAATTACTATTATGATGAATGATCAGGACTGTCTTTATGGACTGTGAGAAAATTTTAGCTTTTGACCAACATTGTATCAATAAGTGTATGCATTTTATACCTTTGTTACTGTAATTGTGAAAAATTTTTGTCAAATCTGTATTGGCCAGTGCCCAACACCATTTGTAAAAATTTTTTGTGGGGAGCATGGGGGCTATGTAAGTAGGCTGTTTATGTTTTCTCTATGTAAGTAGGCTGTTTATGTTTTCTCTATGTAAGTAGGCTGTTTATGTTTTCTCTATGTAAGTAGGCTGTTTAGGTTTTTTTATTGGTAACGCCACCTCTGTATGAAAATCACTGGCTGTGCTGTGGGCAGTCTGTGGCTGCTTTGCATTGTTGTAATACTCGCCATTGTAGTGTTGGGCTGTTGGCTGTTAACAGTGCGTAGCGTTGCGCAGTTGGAGGTGTGCCGCCAGCAGTGGTGGATGTGGGGAGAGAGATGGCGGAGTTTTGAAATTTGTCATGAACTGCTATATTTATATATGATGATATCAAGGTAAATACATTGTTTGTTCTCTATTAATATCTTTCATTTGCTAACTATCCCTATCAGTAGTTAGTGCCTTCCATAGTTTGAATCTTTTATTTAGCTGGAAGTAGTGGCGCTCGCTGTATTGCAGTAGCTTGAGCAGCGAAGATTTTTGTGAGGTAAGTGATTTGTGAAAGGTATAGTTTACTGTTAGTCAGGGCCATTCTTTTGTAGGGAATTTTTAAAGTCAGATTGCGTTGCGCTAACAAAATATTGTGTGTCAATTTAAGCACAGTCATGTATAATTGTTCAAAGGGGACGTTTCATACCCCCCCCCCCCTCCCAACCTTGTCCTAAACATGGCGGGTACCAGCCGTCAGCCGTGAGGCGGCTGGCCAAGTCCATGTCCTGGCGGAACAGGGAGGATGGACGGAGTCTAAATCTGGTGTTTATTCATTAATTGTTTCTCAGGTATTCTTTGCTTGAGATCGCATCTGCTAGTTTATTCAGGACGTTAAATGTGTCCTCTTGCCTGAGCAGGTGGTGCGTGTCGTTGTTTGGTAGTTGTTCCCTAAATTGTTGTGCAAAATCGTCGAAGTGGGGGCACTCGTACACCACACGGTCTGGGGTGCCCTGCACTGCTCCACAGTCACACGCTGGTGTGGCCCTCTTCCCAAACCGACACAGATATATCGGGTAGGGTCCATGCCCAGTAAGAAAGTGCAGCAAGCCTCTAGTTGGTTTGATATATGTAAGTTTTAAGCGTTCCTCTACGTTTGGAAGCAGGTCATGTGTTCTTCGCCCTGTCTCATCGTTATTCCAAAGATCCTGCCATAATTCAGTCCCCCTTCTTTTAATGCTTGGTTTATCTCCTACGTATACCCCCGTAATTTCTTCAATTTTTTCTCTTCTGCCCTTATTTATCCAGTACCAGGTGGCCTCTTCCCTTATTTTTATGTCCAATGGACATAACCCCATTAGCACTATTGTATTTAAGTGAAGGCAGTCGGGCACTGCTTTGTCCGTGGTGAGAGATAATGCCTGAAATGGGTATTCTCGGCACACTCTTGACAGTATGGGCCGCGGAATATTGAATTTTCTACCGATTTCCGAAATGGAATGTCCCGTGCGTCTAGCTCCATCTACCATTCCGCGTTCGAAGTCTGTTAATTCCCGTCGTGTTGCCATAATCGGGTCGGAAACCTTTTCAGATGAGTCACCTGAGTATAAATGACAGCTCCGCAACTGCACTGCCTCTTTATGGCTTGCTGACGCGGTACTACCGCAATCTGTATATGTGTATATCGTTATCCCACGACTTTGTCACCTCAGTACAGTGTAGGAAAAAGAATACATCATTCAATGTGGAGGTGATTTGTGGGGTTTACAAGGTGAGAAATTTAGTGCACGGAGATGCCATCTCTGGCAGCAACAACCACTCTGCATGCCTAGGCATCTACTCGAGCTGAACTTGAATGGTAGGTACGAGTACGTCATTCCATAAAACCGTAAATCAACTCTGTTAGAGGATTCGTCAGTTGTAGGGCTGGCGACTCTCTCGGCATCCCATGACCAGATGTTTTCAGTGGGTGAGAGATTTCTAGCATGTGCTGGCCAGGACCACACTCACACACCCTCTGTATCGAAGTAAGTCAGGACTCCACGAATAATTCGAAGTCTTATGTTGCTTTGTCCCCCCATGAACCATGGACCTTGCCGTTGGTGGGGAGGCTTGCGTGCCTCAGCGATACAGATAGCCGTACTGTAGGTGCAACCACAACGGAGGGGTATCTGTTGAGAGGCCAGACAAACGTGTGGTTCTTGAAGAGGGGCAACAGCCTTTTCAGTAGTTGCACTGTACGATTACATGATGATGGCGTCCTCTTGGGTAAAATATTCCGGAGGTAAAATAGTCCCCCATTCGGATCTCCGGGTGGGGACTACTCAAGAGGATGTCGTTATCAGGAGAAAGAAAACTGGCGTTCTACGGATCGGACCGTGGAATGTCAGATCCCTTAATCGGGCAGGTAGGTTAGAAAATTTAAAAAGGGAAATGGATAGGTTGAAGTTAGATATAGTGGGAATTAGTGAAGTTCGGTGGCAGGAGGAACAAGACTTCTGGTCAGGTGACTACAGGGTTATAAACACAAAATCAAATAGGGGTAATGCAGGAGTAGGTTTAATAATGAATAGGAAAATAGGAATGCGGGTAAGCTACTACAAACAGCATAGTGAACGCATTATTGTGGCCAAGATAGATACGAAGCCCACACCTACTACAGTAGTACAAGTTTATATGCCAACTAGCTCTGCAGATGACGAAGATATTGAAGAAATGTATGATGAAATAAAAGAAATTATTCAGATAGTGAAGGGAGACGAAAATTTAATAGTCATGGGTGACTGGAATTCGAGTGTAGGAAAAGGGAGAGAAGGAAACATAGTAGGTGAATATGGATTGGGGCTAAGAAATGAAAGAGGAAGCCGTCTGGTAGAATTTTGCACAGAGCACAACATAATCATAACTAACACTTGGTTTAAGAATCATGAAAGAAGGTTGTATACATGGAAGAACCCTGGAGATACTAAAAGGTATCAGATAGATTATATAATGGTAAGACAGAGATTTAGGAACCAGGTTTTAAATTGTAAGACATTTCCAGGGGCAGATGTGGACTCTGACCACAATCTATTGGTTATGACCTGTAGATTAAAACTGAAGCAACTGCAAAAAGGTGGGAATTTAAGGAGATGGGACCTGGATAAACTGAAAGAACCAGGTGAAAGAACCAGAGGTTGTACAGAGTTTCAGGGAGAGCATAAGGGAACAATTGACAGGAATGGGGGAAAGAAATACAGTAGAAGAAGAATGGGTAGCTTTGAGGGACGAAGTGGCGAAGGCAGCAGAGGATCAAGTAGGTAAAAAGACGAGGGCTAGTAGAAATCCTTGGGTAAGAGAAGAAATATTGAATTTAATTGATGAAAGGAGAGAATACAAAAATGCAGTAAATGAAGCAGGCAAAAAGGAATACAAACGTCTCAAAAATGAGATCGACAGGAAGTGCAAAATGGCTACGCAGGGATGGCTAGAGGACAAATGTAAGGATGTAGAGGCCTGTCTCACTAGGGGTAAGATAGATACTGCCTACAGGAAAATTAAAGAGACCTTTGGAGGTAAGAGAACGACTTGTATGAATATCAAGAGCTCGGATGGAAACCCAGTTCTAAGCAAAGAAGGGAAAGCAGAAAGGTGGAAGGAGTATATAGAGGGTCTATACAAGGGCGATGTACTTGAGGACAATAATATGGAAATGAAGAGGATGTAGATGAAGATGAAATGGGAGATATGATACTGCGTGAAGAGTTTGACAGAGCACTGAAAGACCTGAGTCGAAACAAGGCCCCCGGAGTAGACAACATTCCATTGGAACTACTGACGGCCTTGGGAGAGCCAGTCCTGACAAAACTCTACCATCTGGTGAGCAAGATGTATGAAACAGGCGAAATACACTCAGACTTCAAGAAGAATATAATAATTCCAATCCCAAAGAAAGCAGGTGTTGACAGATGTGAAAATTACCGAACTATCAGTTTAATAAGTCACAGCTGCAACATACTAACACGAATTCTTTACAGACGAATGGAAAAACTAGTAGAAGCCAACCTCGGGGAAGATCAGTTTGGATTCCGTAGAAACACTGGAACACGTGAGGCAATACTGACCTTACGACTTATCTTAGAAGAAAGATTAAGGAAAGGCAAACCTACGTTTCTAGCATTTGTAGACTTAGAGAAAGCTTTTGACAATGTTGACTGGAATACTCTCTTTCAAATTTTAAAGGTGGCAGGGGTAAAATACAGGGAGCGAAAAGCTATTTACAATTTTTACAGAAACCAGATGGCAGTTATAAGAGTCGAGGGGCATGAAAGGGAAGCAGTGGTTGGGAAGGGAGTAAGACAGGGTTGTAGCCTCTCCCCGATGTTGTTCAATCTGTATATTGAGCAAGCAGTAAAGGAAACAAAAGAAAAATTCGGAGTAGGTATTAAAATTCATGGAGAAGAAATAAAAACTTTGAGGTTCGCCGATGACTTTGTAATTCTGTCAGAGACAGCAAAGGACTTGGAAGAGCAGCTGAACGGAACGGAACAGTGTCATGAAAGGAGGGTATAAGATGAACATCAACAGAAGCAAAACGAGGATAATGGAATGTAGTCTAATTAAGTCGGGTGATGCTGAGGGAATTAGATTAGGAAATGAGGCACTTAAAGTAGTAAAGGAGTTTTGCTATTTGGGGAGCAAAATAACTGATGATGGTCGAAGTAGAGAGGATATAAAATGTAGACTGGCAATGGCAAGGAAAGCGTTTCTGAAGAAGAGAAGTTTGTTAACATCCAGTATTGATTTAAGTGTCAGGAAGTCATTTCTGAAAGTATTCGTATGGAGTGTAGCCATGTATGGAAGTGAAACATGGACGATAAATAGTTTAGACAAGAAGAGAATAGAAGCTTTCGAAATGTGGTGCTACAGAAGAATGCTGAAGATTAGATGGGTAGATCACACAACTAATGAGGAAGTATTGAATAGGATTGGGGAGAAGAGAAGTTTGTTGCACAAATTGACCAGAAGAAGGGATCGGTTGGTAGGACATGTTCTGAGGCATCAAGGGATCACCAATTTAGTATTGGAGGGCAACGTGGAGGGTAAAAATCGTAGAGGGAGACCAAGAGATGAATACACTAAGCAGATTCAGAAGGATGTAGGTTGCAGTAGGTACTGGGAGATGAAAAAGCTTGCACAGGATAGAGTAGCATGGAGAGCTGCATCAAACCAGTCTCAGGACTGAAGACCACAACAACATCAACATGTTGCTTTGTTGAAGATGTTACGGAAACCTCTAAAATAGGGATATCTCATAAATGTAACGTCTGATGTCCACATTACCAGTTATATGGACAACAGGTGATCGTGTTGTGTACACCACCACGCCAGGTGCTAAACTTGTTTTTCGATGGCGATACTCTGACAACGCTAATTCATCTCGGGCACCTCATACGCAGAGACATCCATAATGATGCTGTACGTGAAGCTGGAACTCACCTAAACAGATGACGACTGCCACTGTTACGCTCAGTGTTGTCACTGGGCGCACTATTGTCAGTGCTCATATGTCTGCAGTTGAGTTAAAGGAAGGTACGACAATGTCGCCATGCTAGGAGTCCATAATGTTCCGGACGTAGATATTCATTTTATTGAAAACATGCCCATTTCCTGACTAAAGGCAAGCAACGTTGCTATACGATCCTACATTACCGAGCTAACAATGTCTGACATCTCAGGCGCTAGTCACGTGGCACCGTTGAAATCGCGTAACAATAAACCACAGTCTCAACGGATCACGGTCCTGCAGCTGTTAGTTCCGATATATATGCTGGGAGAAGTTTCTTCTTCCTTCAGTGAGGCATAATACGATTTTCTCAGAAACAGTCGACGTTCAAATGGGATTTCTCACACTGCTGTGTGATATTACGTTACACAGCGATTGCAGATAGACTTATTTCCACGTAACACCAAAATACAGACAGACACACACACACAGCACAAAAAAGTATATATCACACCAAAACACACACACACACACATACACAGGACAAAAACAAAAATAAATAAATAAATACAATAAAATTAAATTAAATTAATACCACACCAAAAAACATTCACACACACACAAACGCACACACAAATGCATACACGAGCAGACCACAGATACTTCAATAGTTACACTCATAAGTTTGGCAGTAATATTCGATCTTTGGCAAAAACATTTGACAGTCGGCAACATAAACCAAAACATTGCATAAAAACAAACGTTCAGTGCATAGTGCTGTGGAATGTGGAAAAACAGCAAATTGGCGCTCATAGGAAGAAGAACAACACCAAAAATGCAACAGGAGCGTAATATGTAAGAAACTCTCTACGCAACCTGTAAGTACAGTTCAAAACATTACTACTTAGTAGGAAATACCAACCACCAGAACTGTTTATAACCTATAGGCACAGTGACAAAAATGTAAATAAAATAGCTAACATATGTACATATTCCAGGCCACTGATGATGCCTTGCAGAAAATAAAGGCGAAACGCGTATGGCACTAAAATTGTGTTTTATTCACTTGCTGTCAGGCGGTCCATAAGTGAAATTTATCAATATACCGTAGTATTATTTCCACGTACTTTGTGCACTTTCGTTGAAATGCTCATCATTTACTCATCCACTATCCTGTACCTTTCATGAAAGAGGCGAGGGAGAAATAAAAGTAGTTGTATATGTATTGTTATACATATACTGAGTTTCTGCAGCATACCTGGTATACGCTATAGCTACGCAATTTTCCTCGAGGTAAAAAAGGTAATAATGTTCCGCGGTCTGGTTCTAGACTGAAAAGTCGGACCTAACCGAATGGCTCTGAGCACTATGGGACTTAACACCTGAGGTCATCACTCCCCTAGAACTTAGAACTACTTAAACCTAACTAACCTAAGGACATCACACACATCCATGACCCAGGCAGGATTCGAACCTGCGACCGTAGCTGTCGCGCCGTTCCGGACTGAAGCACCTAGAACCGCTCGGCCACAACGGCCGCCGGACCTAACCGACCTCCGTGTCATTCTCTGTCAATGGTATCACTTAATGCGATATGGAGGACATGGGACCAACACACTGCTGTCTCGTTCGTTGTCGCGTTTCTTGAAACTGTAAGTGCTACTAGTCAGCCGGATAGCTCTTCAGTTGGCACACGAGGCTGAGAGCATCTCGTACCATTCCTCTCACCAAATAAAAACTCCTGGTTCTACCGAAAATCGAATCAGGGTCGCCCACATGGTAGTCAGTCGCGATGGCCACTCACCTATGGGGTGGACAATTTTCCTCAAGACTTTTGCGATAAAACTATTTTTAGTCATTCTTATCATCTCCAAACTCGAAATTGTTGAATAATGCGCATTGTCAGCCACTGTACTTGTGGCTAACACACCACCTGCACTGTGTTAATACAATCTAGTTTAGTTGCCTGTAGCTGTATTCGTCCCCTCCCCTGGTTTGACGATTGCTTCGTTTGTTCTTGAATGCACCAGAGCCACGTAACTATGAATGACTGAAAAAACAACTTGCAGCGTAATTTGTTTGGTGATTTCGGGCAAGCTATCGGTATGGTTATGGGGTTATTATGTGGAACTCTGGGGAGATGTCCTGCTGAGCCACAACAATATGACCGCTGTCCACCGTGAGACTGAACGATGGCTGGCGCTGTAGCGGGCACGTGACGCGGTAAGGAAAGCACGTAAGTGAAGCAGAGACGAACGGGGAACCATTCTAGAGACGATACGGTCGCAGATCGAAAATCGACTGCCATAAACGGCTTTGACAAAGGACCGATTGTCATAGTGCGGCGTCTGGGATCTCGCAGGTGGCAAAGCTGATCTGCAGTTCGCATGCTACTGTCATGAGGATATAGGGAGAGTAATTGGAGGAAGGTGAAGCCATGAGCAGGTGACGAGGGTGATGCGTCATTCCTTTCGACACATCGAAATTAAACACATAACCAGTTTGTAGTTGCCAAAGACTTCTTTATTTCTAAAACATGCTGTTAATGAAACCAAGAGTAACACTATTATAATAAAAAGTACCTGGCGTACAGAATCAGTACTAGTACTCAGATTGAAACATTAATGCATTTAAATGTGACAGACCCAGATCTTCACAATTTACTCAAGCAAGTTTCACTAATTAAAACAATGTTCATAAAACCCCATTAATAAAATTTGACTGACATAACTGAATGCTTTATGACTTACATAGGAACTGGCTTCCATATCAAATTCTAAAACTGCTTCCATGGACTGATTTTAAGCAATTGTAACAAATTAAAGGTAATATAAGATTAATACACTCGACTGAGCTCCTCTTTAGTATTACTCACTGGTACGATGTTCACATACATTTCGTGGCCAGAATATAATAATAGGATATCAATAGTCTTACCATGGAGCCATTACAATTTTTACGTTGAAAATTAGTGGTGGACGCGAGCAGACCGAAAGGTGCTACCATATAGGAGATTCACGGACGAGAAGGTAAAATGGAGCTATGCTCAACTTTGGGCTACAATTAAGCTTCCAGAAAACCATAACGCTCCACCGGAAAGATGGAATCGCAGGACACTAGCAACGTAACCACAGACACCGATCCAGGTCCTAAAATTTCCCTCTTCAACCGTGATACCCCGATCGGAGTTTTCCTCGCGTCGACCACTGCCATTTATCTGAAACACGAACACAACAGCGGCAGACAACATACTGGCGCATCAGAAAGACAAACATATCTTCCCAACTGGTTATAAATAAACCTTTAACTATACACGGCACCAATGAATCCAACTCTGAATAAACTAGATGAACATTTGCCCAGTAACGGCTCTTAAAATTTGATTAGGCAATTCTCTAGAACAAAGAAATAAAATAATAATACGGGAACAGGAAACAGGAAAATTATTTCGGCCCGCTCTTGAACAACAGGCACAGACTTACGTACTACTTGGCATGACCTTTACCTACGCATTAAACGCAGCTGGATGTCTATTCTTTGTACGTAACTAGCACTTCCTTAAGTACCATCAACATGTCAGACGCCCAGACCAAGAACAGTGACAAATAACTGAAACAACCAACATAGCTTTCAGTACACTCGGGTATTCAATTAACGTGAACAGAACCCACCGAGAAACAATTCGACGACTCCAGAGGTAAATAGCCATCCGCCAAAGATGCGAAGAAGACAAGCAGGCGTCGAATGTCGACTCAACGATCGGAATGACAATCGATGGAGACTGGCGCCAGCAGCCCACCAGCTCAGAGGGGTTGAACGTTCCACACCTCATCAGAGAATGTTGGAGGACGGAGGACTGTCCGCACTAAAGCGGGGTAGACGATCTGTTTCTGATATGATGGCAGAGTACAGTTCTGGCGCCGGAGCAAGCGTATCGGAGCACACCAATTAGCACAAATTGCTGAACACGTGCTTCCTCTGGAGACGACCCCTACGTGTTCCCTTCCCATGTTGACATAACGACATGGTCAACTACGATTGTCCGTGGACACAGGAGCGTCGAGATTGGACCGTGGATCAATGGAATCGTGTCGCCTGGCCTAATTAACCACGATTCTTATTACAACAGGTCGATGACCGTATCCTGATACGCCGTCAGAGAGGTAAACGGCGGCTGCAGACACGCACTTTGCCACGGAAGGTCGATGGAGCCAGGTATTATGCTATGGGAGACATGCACCGCGGCTTCCGTGGGACCTCCGGTAGCTATCGAAGGCATCATGGTTCAAATGGTTCTGAGCACTATGGGACTTAACATCTTAGGTCATCAGTCCCCTAGAACTTAGAACTACTTAAACCTAACTAACCTAAGGACATCACACATATCCATGCCCGAGGCAGGGTTCGAACCTGCGACCGTAGCGGTCAGGTGGTTCCGAACTGAAGCGCCTAGAACCACTCGGCCACACTGGCCGGCGAAGGCCTCATAACTGCTGTGGACTTCGTGAACGTTATTGCTGACCATCTGGTTCCATTCAGGTTTGATGTCTTCCCCGGCGACGGTTACATCTTCCGTAAATAGGCCATACAAATCTCATTTCATTGGCTAGTAATAAATTATGTGTTAATTATTTATTTCTGATAATTATATGTACACACACACACACACACACACACACACACACACACACATATATATATATATATATATATATATATATATATATATATATATAAAGTAGAACTACTGCAAAACAACATTAACCCTTAACCAACTACCCGACTACTAATCTATTACAAACGCTACAGAATTTGTTCTGTGTTTGTCCATTTTATTTGGTGCATTTAGATGGTTGTTTCCGCTACTGGATCCTCCCTCATACTTCCCTGGTCAACAGACAAAGTCTGCTGGATTCCTTGGGCGTCGGGCAGCACGTGAGCAGCGTTTACACTACAGCAAATAATTCCACTCATCACTGTTACCTTTGAAGTCCACACTTCCATGATCACTTGCAGTGACGCAGTTAGATTCTTGGGACAACCTCGCCAACTTTAGTCACCTTCTCTCCATCTGCAAAGTATGTTGTCCAGCCTGGATGGCAGCATGATGACTTATGCTTGAATGCCTCGTGAAGTCGTCCTTGGTCTTCCTGGATACTGCGGCTGCAGTATCTTCCGAGATGCGCCAGGTTGATTCACTCTTTACTGCTGCTTTGGGATCCAACATCCTTAATACCTGGCGTCCATTTTGCGCTGCATATTCATAGAGCGTGCGGCCCTTCAATTCGTCTTCTGGTGTGCCCACACTGCCGAGGTCGCAGCTGTCGTTCGTGTGTTCTGATTTTGTGTAGTCGATGGGTTAAGAAATCTCGTTTCAAATCCCTCCCTGATTTTAGGGAGAAATTCGTATGTCCTCCTACCTGTGCCATTCATTTTGCCACAGTTGTAACACTCGATATTTTATTGCCTTGACCTCAGTTCCAAGTACCCTTCGTACTTCCATTTGATCGCCTTTTTTAACCAATAAAAGGCTTCCCTTTTCCTGATTTCCTATTCCAGTGGGCATATGTCTAGAATTACTGAAAACGTAATAGTGATCACAGTCTGATATCGTGGCCATCAAATTCGCCTGATCTGAACGCAACACTTCTAGATTGCTATTGGGCGCTAGTTCTCTGGCCACAAAGCAGGAGCACGTAATTTGCGGGTATTTTTTGACCTGTGCCTAGACATTTGGTGCAGCACATTTCCGGAAACCTAACAAGTTCAAATGGCTCTGAGCATTATGGGACTTAACATCTGAGGTCATCAGTCCTAAAGAACTTAGAACTACTTAAACCTAACTAACCTAAGGACATCACACACATCCATGCCCGAGGCAGAATTCGAACCTGCGACCGTAGCAGTCGCGTGGTTCCGGACTGAAGCGCCTAGAACCGCTCTGCCACCGCGACCGGCTACCTAACAAGTACCTGTATCCATACCAAATAGAATCGATGGTGTATTGCCTTCCAAAGGTGGACCAAAATGCTACAAAGCAGGTGGTTATAATGTTTTCGCTCATCAGTATATACTGGGTGGTCAGAAACAGACTTAAAAGCTAGTAAGAGTGTTTCAGGGGAGGCTGTGCTGAGAAATAAATGTTAAGAAAAAAATTCAATTCGTTGCGTAGTTTCCGAGTCATTTAGCACTGAAGTTATCAGCTTAGGTCGTCACGCGCGCGCGCATTCAATCAGCCTGATAGAATCGGTGTCGACAAACGTGTTTGGTTTCCTCATTCCGGACAAACGTAGCTTTTGCTCACCTAACATACATGCATCACTTCCAAAAACTGACGATGAGCATTTCAGTAAGTGGTAACTCACGTACCCCTAGCTGCCAGTGCATTACCGCATTTTAGCGCGTGCAAATGCTTCAGTTTCCGCACGCAATGACCTTATTGGCTAATTTAAAATGCCCGCATCTCGTGGTCGCGTGGTAGCGTTCTCGCTTCCCACGCCCGGGTTCCCGGGTTCGATTCCAGGCGGGGTCAGGAATTTTCTCTGCCTCGTGATGGCTGGGTGTTGTGTGCTGTCCTTAGGTTAGTTAGGTTTAAGTAGTTCTAAGTTCTAGGGGACTTATGACCACAGCAGTTGAGTCCCATAGTGCTCAGAGCCATTTGAACCATTTTTAAGCTAATTTAAATGCTAAATAAATCGTAATCTGTGCAAGTTATCGATTTTTTTCTTAACATTTGTTTCTCAGCACAACCTCCCCTGCAACACTCTTACAAGCTTCTGAGACTGTTTCAGGCGATCCTGTATACAGCCTCTACGATGTGGCCACTGAGTTGTGATGGTCGCGTTGGAGAGCTGCTCTTCCAGAGAGAAGCGCCCTGTAGCCAGTACCCATTGATATCAGGCGGGCCGTATATCCGTGCTGGCTCAGCCTGCTGCTCCGCGGACAGCGGCGGCAACAGCCTGCGAGCAACAGGTAGGCCTGCCGTCACATCCATTGAGGCCGCGAGTGCCGGCACGTCCGCGACGTGCGAGTCAGCGGGCTTTGTAGCTGGCAGCTCGCTCCCTCCCTCTTGCTGGCGAGTGCATCGACTACCAACATCGCCTTGTTGAATACTTCCCATCAACGTAACTTTTAATTTGGACCAGTCGCGGATCGTGATTTCGATACTGGTAAAGACTTCAGATTCTGCTACCATTTCGATCAATTTCTCAAGTTAATAATTGTTGAAGTTATGTTGGGAACAGCAGCAATGCATGTAATTCAAATCAAAATAATTACTCGTGATCGCACAAGATGTTATGTTTCATTACTGGTGACCGGTTTCACTCTTATTATACTATCTTCAGACCAGTGGGAGTCAGTGAAATATTGTAAAATTTTTGCGACAGAGGTCGGGAATTATACATTTCCTCATCTTATACAGCAATCAGATGTAGAGAGATAAAGGGACGGGGATACTAAAAAGAAGGTTCTAACACATTGTCGATTTTTTTTCTTTGTAATCAGCAGAACGTGAACATTATGTAGCAGTTAGTACGACTTCCTTAGACTAAGCTAGATGAGGCTTCTACAAGCCTATAAGAGCTGTATTCCACGGAAGTCACACCCCCAAGCCTCTGTTACATAGAGCTAACTAGGATTTCAAGGCGCAGTCTTAAGGTTAGCTAATATCTCTCTTCTCTCTCTCTCTCTCTTTTTTTTTTTTTTTTTTTTTTTTTTTTTTTTTTTTTTTAAGAAGAAGAAAAAGAAGAAAAAGAAACACCAATGAGTCTCAACTGTTCTGAATAAGTTGTTTGTCATTATTTAATCCCACAAGAAAAATTTTCAAAATATTCCTGAACTTTAAATTCCTTAATACGTTATTGAAATATAGGCTGACAATTATTGAACTATATGAAAAAAACGTATTTCAGTTACAAACTACGGCGTAAACACACTTTATTCAACATATAAGGAAGACTACAGATATTCGGATTTAGATTATGACATGTTCGATGTGTCTGCCAACATTGGGAATGATGCGGCGCTGACGAACAGCGGAAGTGTCCGAACATCGACGCTGTCAATGACATCCTGAATGTCTGTTTTCAGCTCAGCAATTGTTTTGGGGCTATTGTTGTTCACCTCGTCTTCAGTTTAGCCCCACAAAAGGAGTGGCTGACAATCGAGGCCAATGCCAGTAGCCTCTGGGTACCCCAGAGCCAGAATACGGTCCCCAAAGTGCTCCTCCGTGACTGGACGTTGCACAGCATACAGTCACCCGTTGAGGGTGAAGAGATTTCTCGATCGTGAAATGCAGATTCTCAGCCCCCCAAATGCGTCAATTTTGTTTATTGACGAACCCATCCAAATGAAAATGGGCTTCGTCGCTCAACCAAACCACATCCACGTCGAAGTCCTGTTCGTCAATTCTGTGTTGCCGAAACATAATCTCTTTTTTTCATGGTCGTGAGACACAATGGCTGATGGTTTTGAATTTTGTATGGGAAGAATGCAGGTCTTCAACAACGATTTCAAGCAGTGTCTCCCGGTTGACTCTCACCGGTTGTGTAGCTCGTCTGATCGATTTTCTGGGGCTGTTTGAAACACAGCGCGTATCTTCTCGGTGTTTTCAGACGATTTCACCCATTTTGGACGAGCGACATTGCCAACACTGCCATCACGAACACTTCCCCTTCTCTCAAACTTTCGAATCAAATTCTTGATTGTTAGCACACTTGGACCGGTTGTTTTCAGCTTGAACTAAGTCGCAAACTTCCTTTGACCCGCAGCTGGGCTGTTATTGCTCCCATAGTAGGCCTTCTCTAGCGCTATACGCTCAGGCACGCTGCACCGTGACATTTTCACGTGCAAGTGTCCGACAACAACAAGTCGCGTGCTCATACACATACTAATTTTCATAATGCCCCGCGGCCAATCGTGCAGTTCGAATATCCTAACGCAAAGAGTTCAGAAGTTATGACGATTTTATTTCATATAGTTCAATGATCATCACCGTGTACATGTTTTTTTAACCCCGCCTGGTTTTGAATCATATCAACAGTGAGTGACTTTCAGTTAAGATTGTTCAAACGAGGAAAAGCGACAGGAGGTGATGTTATGCCCTTACGGTTGACTTTAGGAAAAGATGGCTTCTTTCCTGGCAGCAGTCCACCGCAAGTCGCTGTAGGACGAAGCGTTCCAAGTAACGGTCAGATTATTCCTGTTTTCAAGAAGGATCATCGAACATATGCATACTGCTGTAGGCCTATATAGATGACGTCAGTCTATTACAGAATTTAGGAACATTTATTCTAGCGTATTATCAGCACTCTCGGGACCGAAAATCTCCTCAGTAGGAATCGACATGGATTTCTCAAAACCCAGCTCTCGCTGTTCCTGCACGAGAGACAGAAGGTGGTAGACACCGATGGCCAGGTTCACATCGTGCCTCGTGACCTCCGGAAGGTGTTCTGTACAGTTCTGTTCTATCGCCCAACGAACCAAGTAGGAGCGTACAGAATATCGGACCATCTTTGTGGTTGGATTAAAGAGTTTTTGACCAATAGAATACAGTGTTCCTAAGTCAGTGGAGTTTCGTGACTGATGGCACTGAAAGTAAAATCTCGGTTGTTAGGCCACGTAATAATTAAATGAAACAACAACTTTACTGTTACCAGTCACCGTTTTATTAAATAAATGTCATTTAATGTCAATAACAGTCACGGTAAAGCCTAACCTAAAATGTCCGCGTAATAATCCTATTCAAATTTCTACTTCACATTCTGCGTTTCGGGCCCTCTGCTGGGATCTTATTCAGGATCTTCTGGCGTAGCGGTTAGTTAAACACTGTCCACCCACTGTCCACTGTCGACAGTATTCATCTAACGAGAGACTCCAGAAGATAATGAAGAAATACAAGCAGAGGGGTCGAAACATAAAATCTGAAGTAGAAATTTGAGCAGGATCAGCCCCTGTCTAATATCTTAGATATTACCTGCTTTTCTAAGCGGGGAGACATCTTCAGTGAAATCAATGACGTCGTCGGTGAAACTAAAAGCAAGTGTATCAACATTAAGAGTGCAATGGGAATCCCATTGTTAAGCGCAGAGGAGAGAGCGCATAGGTGGAAAAAGTAAATTGAAGGACTCTACGACTAATTGGGCGAGAAGAGGTAAGGGGGTAACGGGAGGGGAGTGGGACTTGTTTGATGACGTGATTTAAGAATAAATGAGAATCAGTACGGAAAGACAAAGAGAAATAGGTGATCCGGTATTAGAGTCAGAGGTTAATAGATATTTGAAAGACTTGCGAACACACAAGGCAGAAGGCACAGATAACATTCTTTCGGAATATCTGAAGTCGTTGGGGGAAATTGAGCTGGAGGCATACCATCAGACTTTCGACTTATTAACATTTCCAGTGATGGAAAAGTTTGTTTCATCAGACATCACCATTTGTTGTGGAAGCAGTGTTTCTCGGTTGATGATTTCATTGTGCTAGTGCAATTGGCGAGGATGTTTTGCCTATTAATACTTCTCCACTATCTAAGCTTCTGCGCTTTATACGGATGACGCTTCAAATCAGCCAGCAAGAGCCCGAATGAACGTCGCAACAGCTGTAATGTTTGTTCATGTTGTCCAACTGAAAATACTGGGCCTCTCGTTTAGTACAGCCAAATGGAGGTCATTACTGTTCCGTCACAACGACCACTGAGACTCCGTGACGGAACCGTCTGGGTGAAAGCTTATACCGCTGCACGGCTCCATAGCACATTACTTGCCTGGTTTCCACTGTACGCATGCGCAGTACTCAACGTGTATTTGTTCAGGTCTGTCAAGTGCTGTTTGTAGATACAATACGCGACACGCTGCTCTATATCCTCCGCAAGAAATGGCGAAATTTCAAGCATAAAGATTTTCATGTACATGCTTTGTAGAGAGAAATCGAGTTTAGCACTGATTTTACTGCCCCGTCATTCATGGAGAAATACGTGTCACTGTTTTGCATTTTCAGCACTTTATGAAGGCGTGAGAAAACAACCAGAACACTCTTACACTCCCGTTTCATTCCGAATCCACCTTACCGAGCAAACTGATCCAACTGTAAAACTCTGGACTCATATTCAGGAGGAGAGATTTATATCCCATCAAGATATACAGTTTCTGTCGCTTCCGTAAATTGCTTAAGATAAAAGTCTGTATGGTTGTTTTGAATAGAACGGGGCAGAATTCCTTCCTCATCCTTCTCCTCTCTGAGGCTGTGCTCCATCCCTAACGATCTTGAGATCGACGGTATTTTCAACCCCATCTTTCCTTTCTTCAGAATCCTGCTGCATCCATATCAGTGCAACGAAATAGGTTTGCGGCAAACTGTATACCACACGCATCACATTGCTTTCTGACCGGTTGTCGCTATGTCAGGGGCAAACACGCATAAATGACAAATGTTAACAGGCCTGTCGGTAAACTGTTCCGGCATAATTAAGCATAATTGTACAAACATAAAGCGAAAATGTGAACTATTAAGAGAAGGTTAAAAGCTTATCAAAATTAAAGAACCTGTACAGAGAAAGAAGTAAATTTTTGATATAGAAACATTTAAAAGCTGATTTTGAAAGCAATGCAAAACATTTTTCACTTGTAGCTAGTTTGATTATAGAACCACCTTCTAACGAAAGTATCCATAGTTCGGTGGCAGCACTGGCTCCAGTGATGAAGTAATACCTTATACTAGATGTCAGTCAACTGTATAAAGTAAACAACTTTGACAAGTAAATTACCGGTACTTTAACATGGTTAATTGGTACCTTCGTCAATGCTGTCGATGTAGTTACCTCAGCATGAACATCTTGTACTGAAGAAGCTGACTTCCGCCAGTGAGTCTCTCCACACTTCACAGGAGCCCTCCTGCACACATACCTAGCCTAGCAAACCTGAAAGAAAGGATATTCCTGGGAAACAGCTTAGCGCCAGGGCCACAGACTAGAGGAGCGTGCGAAGATTGGAAAGTAAAAAAGAGATATTCGCAGATGTAAAGCAGTGAAGACGAGTCAAGGATAATGACTGGATAGATCAGTGAGTAAGAGCAGCATGGGTTTGAGTCCTGGTCCATCACACAGTTTCAGCCTGTGAGGATGTTTCACAACAGTGAACTCTTAGATGCAGAGAAAATCGAAGCCAAAGTAGATCAGGAAAAGACCTGGTCTTGGCTGGTCAATCCTAAAGAAGGGAACTGAAGATCTGATTTTTGATGCTCAGAAATAAGCTGTCAGAATTAACCCCATCAAAGCTAGAACTGAGACATCAGCAGAAGACTCAAAATTTAGACACTGCAAAGCAGCTGAGGAAATAATCAGTTACTCAGACTGATTACAAGCAGAAACGCAATGCAGTGGTACACAAGATCCACTGTAACGGAGGCCACAATTATCATCCGCCGGTGGCGAAGAACGAGGGGAATCGCTGAAAGTGGCAAATGCCACTGTGGACACCAGCAAGAAACAATACCCCACATAGTCACAGAATGTGCTCTTCAGAAATATCCTGGAACTCTATCCAACATACATGCGGCCTCTGAAGATGCAATTTTCTGATTGCAAACTTTACATATCCACCTACAACCAACTGCTTTCAAATATTTAAAGAACTTTCCTGTCTATTACAGTCTTAAAATCTGAACATCTACTCTGTTTATAAAAACTACCTTTTTATGCATAATTAATCCAAGTTTTTTTTATATAATTTACTCTATTCATACGGGTAACATTGTCTTATCCACTTAATCTAAGACTTTTCTGATCATGAATGAATGTTATTTATTTCGTATGTACTTGTTGTATATTGTGTTACCATTGCTGTTCAATCTAACTAATACGAGGGCTATCCACAAAGTACATTACGTTTTGGAATAAAAATAAATGAAGAATTGGAAATTTTTTTTATTATATACAGATGAAAGCCACACTTAAATACTACTTTTCTACATAGTTGCCATTTAAATTAAGGCACTTATCGTAGCGATGGACGAGCTTGGAAATTCCTTCGTCGTAAAATTCGGCCGCCTGCGCCTTGAACCACGTGGTTAATCAGTAACCCGGTAGAAACACGATTTTTGTGGATTTCCTGGAAAGAGGCACTGCAATAAACTCTCAAAGGTATTGCCAAACTCTGCACAACCTCAGAAGAGCAATACAAAACAAGCGCAGGGGAAAGTTGGGCTCAAAGATCTTGCTGATTCACGACAACGTCCAGGTCCACACGGCAAATGCCACTCGTGAAGTTCTCGAATCTTTTAAGTGGGACTTGTTTCCTCATCCGCCGTACAGTCCCGACCTGGCACCGAGCGACTTCCACTTATTCCCAGCAATGAAGAAGTGGTTGGCTGTGCAGCGTTTTGATGACGACGCACAGCTTCAAGAAGAGGTAACCACGTGGTTGAAGGCGCTGGCGGCCGAATTTTACGACGAAGGAATTTCCAAGCTCGTCCATCGCTACGATAAGTGCCTTAATTTAAATGGCAACTATGTAGAAAAGTAGTATTTAAGTGTGGCTTTCATCTGTATATAATAAAAAAAATTTCCAATACTTTATTTATTTTTAATTCCAAAACGTACTGTACTTTCGGGACTGCTACGGTCGCAGGTTCGAATCCTGCCTCGGGCATGGGTGTGTGTGATGTCCTTAGGTTAGTTAGGTTTAAGTAGTTCTAAGTTCTAGGGGACTGATCACCTAAGATGTTAAGTCCCATAGTGCTCAGAGCCATTTGAACCATTCGTAATGTACTTTGTGGATAGCCCTCGTATATCCTTGATATTAAGCGAAATAAAAATATAACAATGTTGTTAATGAACAGATTATGACAGCGTTTTAAATATTTAAGTTCGGTTAATAACTGCGGGAAATAGTGAAAAACAAATTTTTCTCGGACTACATTCATTCACAATGTTAGTGTCCTGGGATCTGTTGTTCCTGGAAAGCTTGTAAGTTTGCGTCAGTGTTCCCTGGTGTGGGATGAGGGCGAGGCAGAGTTGGCAGAGTCTCTCCGTAGTCTGTGTCGGGCCGCGGCGACCCTTGCACGTGAACGCGGGCTGCCTGGCGGCAGCTGCAGGCGCAGCGCAGTGTTCCGGGCGCGTGCGGAGGTCAAGGTCACGGCGGTATCGACCCCTGGCGGCGAGCGGCGAGGCGCGGTGGCCAGCCAGGGTAGGGCACGGAGCATGCGCAGTGCAGCGGTCACGGCCAAGGCCGGCGCCGCCGCAGCCGTGCTGAGCGCGGCCCGTCTGGGGGTGCCGGAACGGCTCGCCGCGGGGGCGGTTTTACTTTCTGGCGTGGGCGGCTGCCGCACAGGGGTCACCGCGCCCGTCCACGCCCTTGCTCGGTGGCAGGGTAGCGAGAGCCCGGTTTCACTGCCGCCTCTCTCATGTGGCTGACGCACTGAGTGGCTACTTACTCTGCACGTGCCATACTCGAGATACATGTGCACGTGGTGGATAACTGTATCTGGTTCGCAACTGTAGAATCACTCCTGCAATTGCAGTTGCTGCAGTTTTATCATTAAATACAGCAGCAGTAAGAACGCTACTACCTCAACCTTGCCATTCGATACGTTTCTTATCTGTGGTTACTGGCCTACTGTTTGACCGACTTTAATTAACTAAATGACCGTAAATTTCTCTCCATTTGAACACAGCAAAAGGGCGGTTTATTAATTTTACTTGTTGAGCTACGCGGCATCGGATTACAGACTCAGGTGACAAAAGTCATGACGTACCTCATTGTGTCTGACCTTCTTTTGCTCGGCATACTGCAGCAAGTCGCCGTGACTTGGACTCAACAAATCGTTGGAGGCCCCCTGCCTCTGTAGCTGTCCGTATTTGCAAAAGCGTTGCCGGTGCAGGATTATGTGCACGAACTGAACCCACGATTATGTACCTTAAATGTTCGATGGGATTCACTAGGGCGATCTGGGTAGCCAAATCATTTGATCGAACTGTCCAGAATGTTCTTCAAACCAATTGCGAACAACTGTGGACCGCTGACTTGGTGCATTGTGATCCATAAAAATTAAGTCGTTGTTCGGGAACACCAAGTCCATGAGCGGCTAAAAATGGTTCCAAGTAGCCAAACATAACGATTTGCAGTCAATGATCGGTACAGTCGGACCAGAGGACCCAGTCCATTCCACGTAAACACAGGCCACACAATTATGGAACCACCACCAGCTTGCACAGTGCGTTGTTGACAAAAAAAATGGGACTCAACATCTTAGGTCATAAGTCCCCTAGAACTTAGAACTACTTAAACCTAACTAACCTAAGGACATCACACACACCCATGCCCGAGGCAGGATTCGAACCTGCGACCGTAGCAGTCCCGCGGTCGTTGTTGACAACTTGGGTCCATGGGTTCTTGGGGTCTGCGCCACACTCGAACTCATCTGACAACATCACGGTGTTCCAGTCGTCTAGGGTCTAACCGATATTGCCACGATCCCAGGTGAGGCGCCTTAGGCGATGTTGTGCTGTTAACAAAGGCACTCGCGTCGATCGTCTGTTACCATAGCCTTATCATAAATTTCGCGGTACTGACCTATTGGACAAGTTCGTCGTAATTCCCACGCTGATTTCACGCATTGTTGCTTGTTTGTCGCCGGCCGCCGTGGCAGAGCGGTTCTAGGCGCTTCAGTCCGGAACTGCGCTGCTGCTACTGTCACAGGTTCGAATCCTGCCTCGAGAATGGATGTGTGTGATGTCCTTAGGTTAGTTAGGTTTAAGTAGTTCTACGTCTAGGGGACTGATGACCTCAGATGTTAAGTCCCAAAGTGCTTACAGCCATTGGAGCCATTTTAGCTTGTTTTTTAGCACTGACAAATCTATGCAAACGCCCGTGCTCTCGGTCGTTAAGTGAAGGGCGTCGTAAGAGGTAATGCCTGTAATTTGGTATTCTCGGCACAGTCATGACACTGTGGATCTCGGAATACTGGATTCCCTAACGATTTCCAAAATGGAATTTCCCTTGCGTCTATCTCGAACTACCATTCCGCAAAGTCGGTTAGACCCCTTAGTGCGATCATAACCACATCGGAAACTTTTCCACATGAATCACATGAACAAAAATGACAACCCCGCCAATGCACTGCCCTTTCCTGCCTTGTGTACACGAAAGTACCGCCATCCGTATATGTGCGTATCGTTGTCCCCTGACTTTTGTCTCCTCATTGTATGTTACTTGAAGAAATATTGCAACCAGTCACTTTGTTATGTGGTTTTATTTATACCGATACGGATTTTGGACGTCTACCCATCTTCAGTTTACGTAATACATATTAAAATCTCCAATTAGCACATCGATAAAAACATCGATTGCAGTCTAGATGCTGTAGCTGCCTTTATATTCTACTAGTTGCTGCATCAATACTCCGCATTCATAAGCGTGGGGGCGAAAACGACTTTGTGTCACGGCAAGTAGTCCGCTTTTTTCTGCAAGATACAAAGAAAAATATTTGTGCTACGTTTACAAATGCGGAAAATTAGAACAAAGACAACCAGAACAGACAGCCATAAAATTTCTAGAAATACACTGCTGGAGAAAAAATTTGTGCACCCAGAAAGGCGACTCTATTTTCAGCCGATGACGGCATATGCCTCTTGGATGATAGTAGATGTTCTGATAATGATTTCAACGTCGTCCGCCAACAGATAGCGTAGGGGCATAGCTACCAGAGCCCCCCACCCTCTCCTTTTGTATGAGAGTGATATATTTATGTTCATTACTATTTGATAACAAGGGATGCGTGAGTACTCAGTAGAAAGCTAAATGACTTCTAATCATTTTAAAGTGGGTCTGAGCACGACAAGGTTTTCATTAAAGTGTATTTGCTTTCACCACCATGAAAATAATACCCTGTTAGTCCCGTAACATACCGGTGATCGTTTTTCACCCATTTCTCGCAATTCTGATGCTCTTTCGCATTCGACAACCAGCTGTTTTGAAACTGGGTTACTAGGAGGAGGCGTCCTAAAATATTAATTATAGCCTAGAAAAACCGAAGTTACGTGTTTCATTTTTTGTTAGTTTAGAGGTCCAAGTCTGTGGTTCTGGTACATACTGAAATCCATGCGCCACAGTAAGCTAGCATGTTGCTAGAGGAACCAAAAGATGGCGCTGGTCATAGATGAAGTAGAGTAACGTCGATAATTTGTTTCCTGCATTCGAAGAGGAGCAAACCTTCACTAACAAATGCCGAATTGGTGCAAGTGCACGACAACAATATATCGTTCTGTGACACATCGGCTTTGTGGAGAAGACGCTTCCAGTGTGGTGAAGCACATCTAAGTGAGAAAAAAATTAAGTGAACCATCTTTCACTGAAGATCCGAGAATCACTAGAAAAGTGGAGGCCGTTGTGATCTAAGAACGGAGTATTGCGATCGGAGCGGTGGTTGAAAAAGTAACAGCCATGAACCAGTTTTCAATATCTTGTACGACATTTTAGATGTGACAAAGGTAGCTGTTTGCTGTGTTGTGCAAGTGCTCACACCCTTACAAAAAGCCTTCCAAACAGAAGCTGCAGCGGAAATCTGACAGCTGTGTCAGACCAACCCAGAAGAGTTCCTTAGCTGCGTAATCACTATGAACGAGTGCTACGTGTATCACTGTGATCTCGAGCAATGGAGCAAAACAACCTGCGGAAACTTGTGGATTCACCACCGCCGAAACAGGCGATGACTCAACCATCATGGGGCATGACGACGATGATTGTCATTGGGACTGCCATGGAGAGACATTAATAGGTTACAACCGTAAATGACAGACTGTTACAAGAACATACTACCGGAATCTCCTCTCTACGTTACAATTGACTATTAAGACGAAACGTCACGGAAACCTGTTAGTACATTCTCCCTGCCTTAACAAGTACATGTCCCGGTCTCTGGTTGTAACTGAGAAACCGTACACGCATGGGTCGTTGTTCGAAAGTGCAAATCCGTGACATCTCACGACTGCTCTCTGTAATCCACTAACCTTGCTTCTTCAGAGGCGTCACTTCGTTGCAGTGGAGGCCCTCGTGTAGATATGGCGCTGTAATTGCGATAATTGTAGGAAATCCTTAACTACCGTGCAGTAAATAGCACAAAGTTTATCTTCGTCCTAGCAATGCGCATTCTTCGATTAGGGCTAAACGAAGGTGTAAAGTTTTCTGCGTTCATGGAATTGCCACAACCGATATTTCAATCGTTCATTGATAAATTAGTGGATTTTTTTTCGACTGCAAAGCACGACAGGCCAGTCCTGGGATACCAGATCAATGGTAAGAGTTTTGTAAAAGCAGAATTTTTTCATTCGTTCCTGTCTGTAATACGTTTCAAATATTCGGACGCGCTTTTCTCGGAATATAATTTTTCAAAACTGCACGCAGCAGAACTCCGACAAATTTTAGCCCTGACCACAACTTTGAAATAACATTTGAAAGTTTTCGATTAGTTAATTTAAACAATATTTATTAAAAACGAATGTCCTTTTTTGGTGAAAATTGAACGACGTAATTCAAACACTCGTCATTTACACAGAAATCAATATTTCTAAAATTCCCAACGTGGTTCATTAGCTACACTTATGTAGATTAGATAGATTTTTTTTTCTTTTTCCCAGATTCAAACTTTCGCCAGCTACTGTGCGTGCCACAGATCACCTCAAATTCAACATGGTCGGGAGAATTGCTGCTGTACCGCCATTCAGTAATATTTTCCGACAAAAATTTTTGTGATGTTCTTAAATATATCCTTGAAAACCATTCCAAGTATTATTTCTGTAATTAACTTTCTTTCCTTCCAAAAAAAGTCAATAAAACGCTTTTGTTTAAGCCTTTACAGTTGTGTTACCCCTCAATAAACAATATTTTCCATGACATTTCTCAACATTTGACGAGAGCTACCACCGATCTGACAATCTACCGCGGCCCTCCCTCCCAGCCTCTTTTATACCTGAATAATTAACATAACGGTCGAGAGCCACCACCGATACGACTGTCCACTGGAACCCGCACTACCAGACTGCCGCTACTGGCACTGACCTTCAAGTTCCTGCCGAGACAATGGAGCTTCTTCTCGAGTGTTTGAGCCAATCACAGCAAAGGGAATTTCGTATTTCTTAATGCAGTGGAGCCTTACTTTACCAATAGCAAGTCAGGACGTTGCTCCCACGAGGGGTGTGAGGGAGTTGGGGGGGGGGGGGTGACGCCATGCCACATCAGTAAGGTGTCACTCTGGAATCTCCACGTATTTCTGTCCAGACTGAAGCCTTATGACATATTGCACCATATTACACATACTTGATATCTGGAGCCTTACTTTACCAATAGCATATCAGGACGTTCCCATGAGGAGTGTGTGTGTGTGTGGGGGGGGGGGGGGGGGGGGGAGGGGGGTGACGCTATACCACATCAGCAAGGTGTAGTAACTCTGGAATCTCCACGTATTTCTGTCCAGACTGATACATTATGACTTATTGCACCATATTACAGGTACATAATATCTATTTTAACAGAAATTTTATACTGTGCTGGAGATTATATTTGTTCTATGACGATGCCCCAGTTCATTCTCCACAGGACAGTCACACATGTTGCTTCTTTGGGTTATCAAATTGTGTATCAACGCCTCTATTCTCCTGACATAGCAGCCACTGACTTCTTCCTCTTTCCTCTGATGAGGAAACCATTGCCTAGTAGGCTTTCTAGAATGACAACAAAGTAAAAAACATTGTACATGTCTTATGGCGTGGTAGACTGGGATATCCCTGGGACTGGGTTCATCCGCCTTTCAGAAGGTATGTCCTTCCTGCACGTACGTTGTCGCCTTTCCTTAAGGATATGTGTGAGCTGTGTCGTATATATGTTTTTGGAGTGTAGATGAGTGTAATGGAGGCGTGTGTAGTGTAGTGTTGTGTTTGTATTGTATGAAGGGAGTGTGTGACTGCCAGTGCCCACACATAGCCTATCCCTCTCTAGTAACACCAAGGAGGGAGCCAAGCTTAACATTCCCATTCAACGGACGAATCACCATCAACAGTGTCACACGCCCTCACTTCATGAGGCACTTCGAGGTCTGGAATTTAATCCAGGACACTGGCGGAAAGACAGGAACTTTACGACACCACCTCTCCTCCTCTTGCCGACCAAATACTGGCAGTGAAAATTTCATCCACCACCATCTTACCTTCAAGCACCACGGCGCAGGACTGCGTTAGACTTCGACTACGGATGCGGGTTAAAATGGCAGCTACCGCTGAAACAACAGGTTTTCGGTTATACCGAGTTTTTACGTCTCCAGTTCAAAATAACTTTTTTTTCACAGCACTCCAGAGGAATGTCAATACATGGCAGAACGTCGCGCTGATCGGACGTAGGCTTAAATCCGTCGTAGCGTACCAAGGATGAGACCATTGTGCCAGCTGTGGTCTAAATTTATGGTCCATTCTTCAATGGTAATTTTGGGTAAGCCGCACAGAATATGTGTGTCGACATCGAAAAACAGCTAGTTTCAGTCGATCCCTCTTATTTTCGATTGGGTTTATGTCTGGAGAACAGGCAGGCCACTCCGTTCTGGTGAGTCTAGCATGCTGAAAGAACATGTTTACGAGAACAGCAAGCTGAGCAGGCGAGTTATAATCCATCAAGATGAACTTTTCAGCAAAATGACAGTGATACGAATCTACTGTTGGTTGCAAAATCTCGGCCCTGTGCTGTACAACAATGAGATTACACTCACAAGCAGGAGACGTGTACCACGGCGCCATGTGACACCACCCCAGAGTATCACTCCATCACCACCTTGTAGCACGTGTGCGACACAGATCTGAAGGTGTTCCATATCACCAGATTGTCTCTAAACACGTTGTCCAAGATTATCAGGGTACAAACAGGTTTCGTCCGTGTACAACACCCGACACCAGTCCTTCGGTGTCAGTTCTGCGTGGTATCAGGTCCATGTGTAGTCCATGGTGTACTGATGTACGACGTAGTGATCGCCATGGTCGCCGGGAACGGAGAATCGCATCACGAAATGGTCTCCTAACAGTCTTTGATGCAATACATGGCATCTTGTAGCCTCTTCGAATGCCGAATTCAGTTCTGGAGCACTGAGCTCATTGCTCCTTTGATTCAAAAGGAGTATCGAGCATTATGCGCACCTGTCGAAAGTAGACGACCTCTGTGTTGTAAGTTTTTAAGACCGCCTCTCAACTGGAAGTGATTCAATGTTCCCATCACATGACTTTCACTCCTGTGCACTCGTTGAGCGACTTCCCTTGTTGATAAGTGTCTGTACGTAATGTGATGACGTAGAGCCGGTCATTCGTCTCTATTATCCTTCGTGACATGACGGATGTTCACTCTATTGCTCCATAGACATCTCTAATGCGTGCCTACTCGTGGTTTACTTTGAACTGAAATGCTACAATCCATTCGAATGCGGCGTTCCACCCGAACATAGCGTTCTTGGTAACTGTGGGTATATTTACGAATAACGTAAGAGGTTATACCTTTCGATCCGTACATGAACAATCACAATAGCAACACAAAGCACGACAGATTCGAGTGATGAAAAATTTCTGTTGATGTGCGCATTTATTTAAAACATTACATATCATATTACACCTCGGGGCACAACCGACGTATCTTTCGTTTCTGTGAAAAGTTCGCCGTCCTGCATACCGTACTCCGATAAGTTAGTGAAATAATCCTCCAGCCCATTACATACTTGCGAAGATTGTCCATATGATCGTATTTTAGATAGTAGCCCATGATGTGGTATCGTGTCGAACGCTTTATGGAAATCTAGGAAGGTACAATTTTACTGTTCGCTTACATCTATTGTTTGGCAACGGCCTTGCCGCAGTGGGTACATCGGTTCCCGTGAGATCAACGAAGTTAAGCGCTGTCGGGCGTGATCGGCCCTTGGATGGGTGACCATCCAGGCCGCTATGTGCTGTTGCCATTTTTCGGGGTGCACTCAGCCTCGTGATGCCAATTGAGGAGCTACTCGACCGAATAGTAGCGGCTTCGGTCAAGAATACCATCATAACGACCGGGAGAGCAGTGTGCTGACCCCTCGCCCCTCCTATTCGCATCCTCCATGAGGATGACACGGCGGTCGGATGGTCCCGCTAAGCCACTCTTCGCCTGACGACGGAGTGCTGTTAGCGCATCTACTGTTTACAAAATGTGCAAGAATAAAGCGAGTTGTGTTTCACATGCGTAACTTTATCCGGATCTGTGCTGATTCTTTCAGAGAAGCTTGCTACATAGAGCATTGTCCTCCTCTGACAACAGTCTATGGACGGCCGCTAGAGGAACTAAGCGTTCGAAGTTATTGGAAAAAATGTGCATATAATTGCCATTTTCAAGAATGGTTGTGCAAAAAGTGCGTGCAACTGCAGGCGTGACTTCAGTTGTAGAATTTAGGAACACGCTTTATCGTAGTCTGCTATTATGTTTCTAAAGACCGAAAACATCGTCTGTAAAAATCAACACAGATACCCAAACAACGAACCTGTCAAACCCAGCTCGCTCTGTTTGTCCACAAGACCAAGAAGGTGGTAGATACTGGCACACAGGTTGAGGCCATGTTCCCTGACTTTTCAGTCCCACAGTGTCGCCTAACGAATAAAATACAAATTTTACGACACTTTAACGAATGTAAAGCACTGCGAATCAATGGGTGAAGATACGTGTTATTGAATAACGACAAGATCACTGGAAACAGTCTTATTTATTAAATATCTGAATTTTTGCATACACAGGGATTTAAAGTAGAACGGCCACATAAATCCAACCATAGGAAAACGAGATGCCAGACAGATTTATTACAACAATCCTCTGGACATTAAGATCAGCCACGAAAGATTGAGCTTACAAAAGCTTCGTTCGACCGATGCTTGGATATTGCTGGTCAGGCTGGATTTTAAAAGTAGAGAGGAACCAAAGAAGAGCAGCTCGTTTTGTCACAGGTTCGTATTGTAAGCGCTAAAGTGCCACGGAGATGCTCATTCAACTCCAATGGCAGACATTGCAAAAGAGTATTGAGCATCAGAATGTGGTTTGTTCTTAAAATTCCGTGAGTGTACGGTCCTTGAAGAGTCAACAAATATTTTTCATCCTAAATGACAATGTTGGGACTCATAATTCGGTAGTTTTAAATACTTTTAACCATTGCTTTTAAGTGCAGCAGCAGAGGTAGGATTAAATGGTCAATCAAGTAGCAACTAGAAGTAACATCAACATCCTTCACTGAAATTAATGTAGTTGCGAAGATCTAGAAAACAAAAGCTGATATGGTGTTGATGGAATTTCAGACAGAATTCTCGGAAGTTATTCTAACTTTCTTCAGTAACATATGAAATGCATCACTGGCATAGGTACTTTTTTCCAGACAGGATAAAATATGCAGTTGTCGAGCGTCTTTATAAGACAAATACAAGAAAGATTTAAATATTACGTATTGTCCAGTTTACTTACTGACATCTTTTTTCAAAATATTCCAAAAAATAATGTACTCAAGAAGAGTTTCACATTTCAGTAGAAGCAATTTACTCAGCAGTCACAGTTTGGATTCCAGATGATTTACTCAAGTCAAAACGCAATTTACACATTCACTCACCAAACATTACAAGCTTAAAATTACAAAACATCTCCAGTTGGTATTTTTGTAATCTTTCCAAGGCATTTTGTTGTTTATGTTGTGCTCTTAGAAAAACTTTAGTTCTATGGAATTCATGGCTTCACATAACTGGTTTCAGTCACACCTAACAAACGGAATACAAAAGGTTGTGCTGAATAACTCAGACAGCGTTGGGAAAGCAGAAAAGTCCGCAGCTCGTGGTCGTGCGGTAGCGTTCTCGCTTCCCACGCCCGGGTTCCCGGGTTCGATTCCCGGTAGGGTCAGGGATTTTCTCTGCCTCGTGATGACTGGGTGTTGTGTGATGTCCTTAGGTTAGTTGGGTTTAAGTAGTTCTAAGTTCTAAGGGACAGATGACCATAGCTGTTAAGTCCCATAGTGCTCAGAGCCATTTGAACCATTTGAAAAGCAGACAATGTTAGTGACTGAGGAGAAATTAGAAACGGAATCACACAGGCTTCTATTTTGGGTAATCTCCTGTTCCTTAAATATGTGAATGACCTGCTTAGCATTCACCGAGGAACTGGTACTTTCTGCAGACGAACCAGTGTTATAACCAATCGCCTTAGAGAGAAAGCAACAGAAGAGACAGATGATGTTTTTCAAAGAATTGTTAAGTGGTGTTTCAAAATCGGCTAGTCTAGATTTTGAGAAAACACACTATATTCAGTTCCGTACAACAGAGTCATACCATCAATTAATTTAGAACACGAACATGAGTCAGTAAATAGGGCAGACTGTTCCAAATTTTTGAGTGTATTGTTATTGTTGTTGTGGTCTTCAGTCCTGAGACTGGTTTGATGCAGCTCTCCATGCTACTCTATCCTGTGCAAGCTTCTTCATCTCCCAGTATTTACTGCAACCTATATCCTTCTGAATCTGCTTAGTGTATTCATCTCTTGGACTCCCTCTACGATTTTTACCCTCCACGCTGCCCTCCAATGCTAAATTTGTGATCCCCTGATGCCTCAGTACATGTCCTACCAACCGGTCCCTTCTTCTTGTCAAGTTGTGCCACAAACTCGTCTTCTCCACAGTTCTATTAAATACCTCCTTATTAGTTATGTGATCTACCCATCTAATCTTCAGCATTCTTCTTTTTCACGAAAACTATAATCGGATGAAGCATATTACTGAGCTTCTCATACAATTAAATTCAGGTACATTTGCTCTTCATATAATTTCTGGACTTGGAAACAAGTAAATCCCCGTTCTGACATATTTTGCATACGTACTTCTAATCATTAATGTCTTATGGAATAATTTTCTGGGGTAACTCATCACTTGGAAAGAAAGTATTGCAGAAAAGGGAGCAGTAAGAACAATATATGTTCATCCGTGCTCTTCATGTAGGTACCTCTTCAAGGAGTTGGGTATTTTAACTGCACCATCAGAATACATATATCCGCTAATGAAATGCGGCATAAATTACTCATAACAATTAGAGAGGAATAATGATAACCGTACTTACAACACTAGAAGAAAAAAATGACTTTTATTATAAATTACTGAAGGCGTAAGCGGCTCAGAAAGGGGTTCAATACGCAACAACAAAATATTTTGATCATTTGGTCAATGCTATAAAATGTCTGACAGGTAGAAAAGCAAGTCCTAAAATCGTTTCTCCTGGACAGTTCCTTCCATTCCATGTACAAACTTCTGTTTAAAAATTGGTAGCCTAGAAGGAAAATAGATTTTAAGTGTCGTGCTGTGAGTATGAGCAAATAATATGTTCATTAATGTTAACACTAATCGTATATCATGTATACGTGTAAACTGACTCGTTCCATCATTTACATATGGGTCTAGGATTATTTTAGAAAAAGACAACAAAGTTAAAATTAGTGAGATTGTAGCTCATACAGAGGCTTATCAGTCCTCTGCTTGCGGATTATACACACAGGTGAAGATGTTGAACATCAGTGTGAAAATGACACGGTCATAATGGCGTTCATGTGGCACGTATATCTATTGCGGTGTGAACTATGGTTGAAAAAAAGAGGAGATGACTCGAAGCTCTAGAGACCTAGATATCTTGGGATGTTGAAGGTCAGATCGAAATACGAAGTTATTAGCGAAGAGATTTGAGAGGAATATGAAACCATTTCTCTCTGGAAGCACAACAGGAGATAGTGATTGATGGAATTGCCGGGGATGACCAAGGATTTCACACATACAGCAGGTTGTGGATGATGTGCGATATGCTAATTATACGGAAATTACAAGGTAGTGGAATGGCTAACTGCTGCAAACTAACCACACACACACACACACACACACACACACACACACACACACACACACACACACTCATACAGAGAGAAAGAAAGGGGGAGAGAGTGAAAGAGAGAGAGAGAGGCTTTACAAAATTTTCCGCTGTTTTGCAGGTGCTTATTGTAGTCATCGGCTCACTGTCGAGGCGAAATTAATTTTAAAATACGATAATGGCTCTTTTTGTTGATCTTATTTCGGTTCGACATTTCTGTACCAATTAATTTCTTATGCCATTTAGCGATTTGGGAAGCCAATTATCGTACGTTAACTTCGATATTTCACAGAACAGACACCACTCATACAAATATATAAATGCGCCGTGAATGCTGATGTGATCATTCAGCGCAGAGCACATTTCGCCCGACCTCGTGCAGTGCTTAGTGTGATGCGACGAGCGGAATGAGGAAAAATATCTAAGGGGCGCTACTTTGGTAGTGTGCAGCAAATGTGAATTCGGATTGAGGAGGGAGGCGTACTTGGGTAGTTTTTGCAGTTGTATGTAACCATTGTGCCAACATGGCTTAGATGGTTAACGCATCTGCCTAGTCGAATCCCGGCCTTGGTACAAATTTTCATTTGTCGTCAGTGAATTCTTTCATTGTCCCAATGTGGCAAAGATCGGAATTTCTCCTTTCTCCTCATAGCTAAAACAATGCATCTGAGTTGCTCATTTACGACTAATAAAGCCGTGATGAGAATTGCGCAGTTAGATAAGTTAGTTTTTTTAGAAAGAATATTATCTTTACCTGTATCTCAAGTAATTTCATCATGTTTACATTGATGCACCTGTTCGCTGTGGCGTATTGTAGTGTACGTGATGATATCGAAATAGTTACTATAAGAAAACAATGTTATTTATAACAGATGATTATTGTAACTACTGGGAGGTGTCCCAGAGATGATCTTATGAGTGAGGTGTTCCTTATTGTTGTAGATTCTTGTCTGCCATGTCACGTACCCAGTTATAAAGCTTCTTCTGTGTATAGCGATTTTACGACTATGACGCATGGGGCCTGTAGATGGCATCAATGTAATGCCGAAACTGGTTGCATATAAGAAGTTCCTAAAATAAATATCTACAATACATACGGCTGTTGGTAAATTATTGTATCAAGAAATACATATCAGCCGTTATCCCACAGTCCATAATGGATCAGCAAAGACTATTCATTTGGGTTAAAGGCTCTGGGAACACTGTAAGTGGCCGTTGCCTTATACCTGTCTTAGTTGCATATTGAGATCGGTGCTTATGACCGGAGAAACCGTGGTGCCCAGTCTGTCCTCTTGAGCTGATGGTCCTGCAACGGCAAGGCCGGTAAGGTCTGTAACCAGCCAAGAGTACTAGCTTCATCGAAGGGAGGCTGTAACGAAGCAGGATTGCCCACTGCTATCCTGTTTTGGTTTTACACTCCTTCAGTAACTTAGTTAAGCAATGAACTTTTTTTTTCATTTTCACTACTCAGATTCCAACTACAGAATCTGTGGCCTTCAGCCTCATAGCACAGAATTCAGAAATAGTTTAAATAAAATTCCCCTAGTAAAATCTATTATTTCGGTACATTATAATGTATATTCTGAAAGTAATGAGCTAATTAGGTTTATTGGAAATGCATCCTATTAAAAGTTATGACCATGACGTATATTGTGCAGTACATATTAAGTAAAATTCGAGTGAGCTAATAGATCGAATTCAGCTATAAGACTGCATCCAAAAGAAAGCCTAACTTTAACGATTCCAGCAAAGTGTTTAAGACTTGAAATCTGTAGCCTGTATGACTTTCAGTGAAAATTGTGACCAAACTACTGAATAATTCCGAGATCTGTTTTGATACTTTTGCTACCTATATTTTTCTGCGTAAAATGACTCCAGTCTCAACTTTGTAAGTGCATTAATTAAGAATTAAGTAAATTTGAATAAGTAAAATTTATTGTTCAAGAGGGCTGCCATGGTTATAAGTCGGGAATTCCCACTGTGGATGCATAAGTTAGTTCTGCGTATTTAAATTGATACAGCTCACACACGTTATTTAAGTAATAAAACCCAATAGTTAACTTCAAAACCAATTAGAAAGGATTATTTTAACCCTGGGAAATTATAAACTATAATATATTAACAGAAATAGTCAAATGTTCAAGCACTCGTGTATATAAGGTCCGAGCTGGTGCAGTTCTCAGTTACTTCTCGGTCAGATTCCCATGGAGCAAAAGTGCGGCAAGTCGGTGCCGGAATGTCATGTGATAATATTTGAAACAGAAACTTAACTTTTCCGGTCGGTATCAAAAAAGTGTAATTGTATTCGGCTTTGAACATTTCACGCGTATTGTGAACATTGTTAAAGACTGGAAGTTTTTGACCTACCTAATATGACGATTATTAAGTGTAAGACGCCCGGTCACATGAATATTGTGTGTGTGAGTGATAACAAATAAATCGCACTGTGGTTGTCAACAATGAATACGGTCTTGACTTTTGATTTTGGAAAACATAATCTAGGATCCTGGCTTCTTAACTGCAGTGTGATTTGGGTAAGACGGACGTAGCTACCGAGAATACAATGTTGAATAAGCAAAGTAAGGTAGGTCAGGAACACTGCGCACTATCTACTGGGTGAGGAAATGTTTCACTACATCTGGTTGTGACGTGAACTTCAAGTGGCACTGATACAAGGATTTAGTCCGGCACGTTACAGGGCTTTTATTAATAAATAATATTCAGCTCATTATCGTCAGTTAATTACCCCAGGCCTCCATTCCCAACCAAAAAAATCGTGTACAATATGTGAATACGGAATGAAAGGAAGAGAGTAAGTGACACACATATCAAAGTACATAGCCCTTCATTTGATTAGGGGATTCTTAAATCAGGATATAATATGCCACTACATTTGTTCCCTTGTCGGACAGATTCTGACGATAACAATTTTTTATCTTCAGCTATTCGGACTTGATACATTCATATCATGTGCTGCCGTGCTAACATGCTTCGATAAACCTCCCTTGCGAATGTGGCCTACGTGTCGCCTATTTCTGCTTATTCACAACTGTCACCCGTCATCAATTTTCTCGGCTTGTTCCCAGAAGGGAAATGGCTTCGCTACAGCTTCTTCTGAGTGCAATGCCCTATTCTACGTCGGGATATGCTTTGTAATGAATCTCTGGGAGAGATTAAAATTGCGTGCTGGATCACAAAAGGCAGAGAGAAGGATCCGAGCACGGCGCAACAATTTTAATCTCTCTGTTCATTCAGCAAACACTCAGCTACATAGCGGGAGCTGTCGCGTTCGTTAACCACGCCATTGTTACGAGGAAACAGTGCAAGTTACAGCACTATAGCAATGAAAACAGATTCTAGAAAGTGACAGTATTAAATTGAAACGTCGCCGATCTGGCTATGAGGTACTGAAAGTGTTGGCAGCTTTTTTTTCTAGAAGAAACGGTCTTAGCTGTAGGCTACTTATCATTATGAAAAGTTGAAAGTTACTTGGTTGACCGTAATCAGATCTTCGGCAGTGAGTGCAAGTGCAAGCTCGTTAGTAAACAAATCTTTGATCATACAAAACAAGAGAGTGAAATGCTCGTCCTTTCTCTGTTTTCTGAATATAACTGAGCGTTGAGTTTGGCTACTGTGTATAACGAAAACAGCGCCATACTGCGGACAACAAATTGGGGGAACAACAGGTTATATTTGTTATTAGTGGGTCACCATAAAATTAAGAGCCGGAGAAGTTCCCTGAAACTCAAATTAAATTATATATTGTTGCTAACGTAGCTGAGAGGTACCAAAAAGTTTGGAAAATCGTGTAGAGTAAACGCAACAATATCTCCTAATCTGTGCAGCTCGCGAAATCATAGTTAACGATACAACAAGGAGCCACAAGTTATAACAATATTAAGCAAGAAAAGTTGCATGGCAAAGTAAGCAAGTAACGAGCTGCAGAGAACATACACTACTGGTCATTAAAAGTGCTACACCACGAAGATGACGTGCTTAAGACGCGAAATTTAACCAACAGGAAGAAGATGCTGCGATATGCAAATGATTAGCTTTTCAGAGCATTCACACAATGATGGCACCGGTGGCGACACCTACAGCGTGCTGACATGAGGAAAGTTTCCAATCGATTTCTCATACACAAAAAGCAGTTGACCGGCGTTGCCTGGTGAAACGTTGTTGTGATGCCTCCTGTGAGGAGGAGAAATGCGTACCATCGCGTTTCTGAGTTTGATAAAGGTCGGATTGTAACTTGCGGTTTATCGTATCGTGACATTGCTGCTCGCGTTGGTCGAGATCCAATGACTGTTAGCAGAATATTGAATCGGTGGGTTCAGGAGGGTATTACGGAACGCCGTACTGGATCCCAAGGGCCTCGTATCACTAGCAGTCGAGATGACAGGCATCTTATCCGCATGGCTGTAACGGATCGTGCAGCCACGTCTCGATCCCTGAGTCAACACATGGTGACGTTTGCAAGACAACAACCATCTACAAGAAGAGTTCGACGACGTTTGCAGCAGCATGGACTATCATCTCGGAGACCATGGCTGCGGTTACCCTTGACGCTGCATCACAGACAGGACCGCCTGCGATGGTGTACTCAACGACGAATCTGGGTGCACGAATGGCAAAACGTCAATTTTTCGGATGAGTCCGGGTTCTGTTTACAGCATCATGATAGTCGCATCCGTGTTTGGCGACATCGCGGTGAACGCACATTGGAAGCGTGTATTCGTCATCGCCATACTGGCGTATCACCCGACGTGATGGTATGGGGAGCCATCGGTTACACGTCTCGGTCACCTCTTGTTCACATTGACGGCACTTTCAACAGTGGACGTTACATCTCAGATGTGTTACGACCCGTGGTTCTCCCCTTCATCCGATCCCTGCGAAACCCTACATTTCAGCAGGATGATGCACGATCGCATGTTGCAGGTCCTGTACGGTCCTCTCTGGATACAGAAAATTACGGCCAGAGGTGGTTGTTCTGGGTACAGATTTCTCGGGATCTATGCACCCAAATTGCGTGAAAATGTAATCACATGTCATTTCTAATATAATATATTTGTCCAATGAATACCCGTTTATCATCTGCATTTCTTCTTGGTGTAGCAATTTTAATGGCCTGTAGTGTAGATCTCTCTTCCACAGCTGTGAGAATTATACAGTCTCCTAAACAACAAATGTTCGCCGATAACCACCAAACGGCAGTCTGAGATGGCCCCTCCATGCGAAGCCTGTAGCATAACGCCCAGAATCTCCCCTCTCAGCCTTTCACTGACTATATTTTACTTAAAAAAAGATCTCTATATGGTGGGAACCACTCAACGCTGTTGCCAACGTGACGGACGAGAATATCGCTTACTTCACGAAAAAAAGAAAACAACAGGGAAACGCTACAGAAAATTCCATTCTTGGCATACCAAATGCATATTATCAAAAATGAGATTGGTACCAGTTTGGAATAGCTTTCTATTGTCTGGTTGGGCTTTTCGCGCCAAGTGCAGAGCAAAACTAACCATCAATCTCAAGTTGATCTGCCAGTGCAATGGCATCGAAGCCTTTGATGTACGCACAGAAGACTCAAAAATGTCAGACGCAGTTATTCTCCGGAGACATCGGTGGTGGCACGGTGCCTTCTGCCCACTGAAAGTGCAGGGTATTGGCCCTGTCCACAGCAATACTGAGCAGGTAGCGACCTCACTGCCACGAAATCTGCTCTCTAGCCTGGGGAGGCATACCTCTCCTAATGGATAACCATTAAATAATAGCAGATAATGAAAAAATACCGCATAGTGATGTGCGACAGCAATGTCAGAAAGTTGATGGGCTAATTGTATGAATATGGCAATCAAAAGCATGGTAATGAGCTTCCTAAGTAAAACAATTTGACACCTGTATGCCTTAATTATTTAAAAATACGTTTAATAAAGTAAAATATAAAATAGAAATTCGACACACTCTACTCCATTATCACTCATCTGCATTCACACTTTCAGACTGAAGTGCGAAATACATGCCATTCCGTCTACAGTAATTTGAAGAATTCTTTGTTTTAATGCACGTACTATTGCTACTTGATAGTTAAAATACACTGAAGCGCCAAACAAACATGTGTATTCAAATACAGTTGCTATATAAACAGGCAGAATATGGCGCTGCGGTCGGCAACGCCTATATAAGACAAGTGTCTGGCGCAGTTGTTAGATCGGTTACTGCTGCTACAATACAACATTTGAGAGAGCTTTAACGTGATTTTATAGTTGGCGCACGAGTGATGGGACACAGCATCTCCATGTAGTGATGAAGTGGGTATTTTCCCGTACGACCATTTCACGAGTGTACTGTGAATATCAGGAATCCGGTAAAAGATCAAATCTCAGACATCGCAGCGGCCAGAAAAAATCCTGCAAGAACGGGACCAACGACGACTGAAGAGCATCGTTCAGTGTGACAGAAGTGCAAACCTTCCGCAAACTGCAACAGATTTCAGTGTTGGGCCATAAACCATTCAACGAAACATCATCGATATGGGCTTTCGGGACCGAAAGCCCAATCGTGTAACCTTGATAACTGCACGACACAAAGCTCTACTCCTCGCCTGGGCCCGTCAACACTGACATTGAACTGTTGATGAATGGAAATACTGTATTGAGCAGATGGACGTGTACGGCTATGGAGACAATCTCATGAATCCATGGACCCTGCATGTCGGACAGTCCAACCTGGATTATGCTCTGTAATGGAGTGGGGCGTGTGCAGTAGGAGTGACATGTGACCCCTGATACATATAGATACGACTCTGACAGGTGACACGTACTTAAGCATCCTGTCTGATCACCTGCATCCATTCATGTTCATTGTGCATTCCGACGGACTTAAGCAATTCCAGGAGGACAATGCGACACCCCGGACGTCTAGAATTGGTACAGAGTGGCTCCAGGAACACTCTTCTGAGTGAACTTGATTCTAGACCATTTCAGGTCAAATATACTAATCTTGAATGATGACCATCTACATTACATGGCCCGTATTGGCGGATGTTAGATGGCCGAGTGGTTGTAGGCGTTACAGTCTGTAAACGCGCGACCGCTGCGGTCGCAGGTTCGAATCCTGCCTCGGGCATGGATGTGTGTGATGTCCTTAGGTTAGTTAGGTTTAATTAGTTCTAAGTTCTAGGGGACTGATGGCCACAGATGTTAAGTCCCATAGTGCTCAGAGCAATTTGAACCATTTACGTCTCAAAAAATTTTTTAGACCTAGTCATAATAATGACGATGTTGTCTTCATATTATCCTCCTCTCTCCTAAGTTCTTTAAGGTGATTAAACTTCGTGCTTCTAGAAAGGCCACACGTTGTAAGCACGTGATGTCTCCCTCATATCATGACCAACGAATACTTCACAAATGTTAAGACAGTCGAACTAAGGTGCGTTCTCCACAGGATGACATATACGCCCTTTTCCTCAGCTGTACCTTTCTTTTATTTCACTTTACTAGTAAATTCAAGGCCAGGAGTTAGATTCGCGTCTTGTCCCAACAAGTATCACACAGTTTATGCGCAGGCGCTAGGTACTGTGTCCGCCTAGGCGGGCCTCATGACACTACGGTCAGTTCCAGTACAGCACTCGTGGCTGCCGCATCGCGGTCGCGAAGTGGGGCCGAGGCAGTGCCAGATAAGTTTTTACAAGCTGACGATACTTGATGGATTTGTAGTTTTAGCTTGACGATGTCCACTATGGACAAACGGTAGTTACTTTTATTCTGAAGAAGGTTGGGTTATCCCGATTGAAACCTAGGCAAATCTAGGTAATCTTTGCAACTGAGGCCGTTCGTTTTTAAAATTAAAATAAAAACAATTTTACACCAGTAAACCTTAAATATTTAAAAATACGTTCAATATTGTAAAATATAAATAGAAATTCGATAGACTCTTCTCCATTATCACTCAACTGCATTCACGCTTTCGAACTAAAGCACGAAACACACACCATTGTGTCTATAGTAATTTGTAGAATCCTTTGTTGGAATACACGTACTATTGCTACACGATACTTAAAATAATATAACAGGAAATTCTGAGTGACTATCACTAGGCAGATAGTAGCATCAGCAAACCACTCTTACACACCTTAAAATCTTCTACCCAGCAATCCATGCAAAAGGTCAGACGCTTCACAGAATCTTAAAACGCTAATCACATTCGTTTCATCGTCTCCTAAAAAAGAGGGCGTGAGTTTCGCTGCATACAAATTTCAAATAATTTAGAATTTGGTCTGGGCGGATTTCATGTAGGACTTTTGTACCCCCTTAAATCTGTGGTGGTTGCAGGAAATAGAACATTGGAGTCCATTCTCAATGGTTAGCGAGGCTAATGACTAGAGCAAAGATATCTCACGACACTGCTGTGGATATAGAGAATGTGGCATGTACAAAGCTCTTTGGAACTGTTTTGGAAATCTCCATGACAACGGACGAGTTGTAACAAGCTGATGAATCTGGCGGGTACTCAACGCAGAAATAAGTGATTCTTATAGCGGTGATAAACTACATCAGCTGAGTTATTAATCATAAAATCATCTTGAAACGACTGATTTATAACAGTAAAGGACTATATTTAATGAATTACAAAACTTTCCGAGCACCTACAAATTGCTACAGAGATTTATGCAAGCTGAACTGAGAAATACTCAGGTCCGTTACCATGGTGGGATGATTACACAGAGCCCATTTGTTACATTCAGGTGCACACTATTCACTTCATTATACGAGTCATTGGTTTCGTAGTGAGTGCAAGTAAAGAACTCGCTTCTTGCATGAAAATTTTAAAACTTTCTCTCTGCCTCTGTTATCGACTGGAGAACAGTTTGCGTTTGACCTTGTTTTTATCCCACTGTGGGTTTCCATTCTCCGTAGAAAGTTAAACGGTAATTTTTCACGTTTATTAAGCACACCATGAACTGCTGCCTGACGAGATACAAGGAGGTGCTGGTTTGTGCCAGCTATGGTGGGTACCGCTTTCATTGTGTCGTCACATAGTATAACTAATCTCCGCATTCGCCATAGTACACAGATTCTATAGCATTTTTTGAGTTCACCAAGAGGTTTGCGGGTTCAAGCTCAATTCATGTCCGTGTCCTCTTCATTTTAATTTTAAGTAAAAAAAATACACTGCAGTATCATAAAAGAATTCACTCTCGAATGTACCTCCAGTCTATTTAACGCCTCCAGCTAAAATCTGGAACTAGTAAAATACTAGTGACCTGGATGGAGAAACAAAATTGGCTAGAGCTTGAGCACTGTACGGTCATAACTGCAGGCCAGAGATTATACATATTATTCTTATTATTATAATTATTGCTCTAATGTTCTTGTTTATAACTGTATGTGGCTCAACGACCGACTGCTAGTCTTTGGAATGGACGTGTAATACACCTTTCTAAAAATAATTTTTTGTTTGTAAAATTTTGTGTAACGATTGCGGATCAAAGAGTATATATTAACGTTTTCATTATCTGTATAATAAACGAGAACGTGGCCCTCAGTTTTTTCGAGGGCAGCTAGGAGACGCCTGGCGGTTCACTTTTGTCTTTTATCATCTTGATATTACCATGTAAGCATCGTTCTCTGTATCTCTGAATAATTAATAACATATTAAGCTAATTCTCAATCAAAACACGTTAGAATTCTTTCTTACCACACCAGTCCACATATTTATGCTAAATACTAATGTATTAACAGTTTCATTTTTCAGCCTTTTGTGGGACAGACGTAACGTTTCGACGTAACACCAACCCCATTGGCGTGAGTCTGTTGCAAATGTTCTATGTCTCTTTCTCGCTTATTGTACAACCTGAAACTGTAGTCATTCGAAGAAGACGTCAGAGAATTTTAACTAATTCTACGGCACAAAATGACTATCAGATCGTGACATTCAATTTACATTTCAAAAATTCCATCGGTCCGCATCTTTAGTTGCACTGCTCCTAACACTAATCGTGGGCAATTACATGGTGCATTGTTAAACAGTTATGGCACACATTCAGTGAGCGGAGGTGGAAACCAACTCACAAGGCACTTCGGCGACTTGCGTGATCCCTAGAGTACGCCACTTATCCTAACCGGATCTGCAGTTTATGGTGAAACCCGAACCACGTATTATTCCCGGCGACTCTTCACATCGACGGCCGGAGTGGCCGAGCGGTTCTAGGCGCTACAGTCTGGAATCGCGAGATCGCTACGGTCGCAGGTTCGAATCCTGCCTCGGGCATGGATGTGTGTGATGTCCTTAGGTTAGTTAGGTTTAAGAAGTTCTAAGTTCTAGGCGACTGATGACCTCAGCAGTTAAGTCCCATAGTGCTCAGAGCCATTTGAACTCCTCACATCATTAAGGGTTGAAGGTTACATTACTGGTAGACGGAAAATTTCCGCGGTCCGACCGGAATTCAATCAAGCGACCTCTCGATTTTGAGGCACGCACTTTAGCGCTACCGACCTGTTTGTAATGAAAACTCGGAAATTGTTTGTAAAGAAAATTCTGACACAGTAAGCATATAATTATCGTGTTACTTATGTAAACAAACTGAAACAGAGCTGGGCTTAAGAATGAGGGACTGCGTGTTTGGGTTGGGGGGTTATTTATTTACTTAGCGTATGGCTAGAGATACAACATCTATCATGATAGAAATTTACACTTGTATGTCTAGGTTACGAATGTAGTCCGTAGTTTGTGGAGTCGCGAGAGGAAAGTCACTAGTACTGCCATTATACTTTCTTGTCCTACATTAGGTGATGATGTGGTGGATCGTTTGTTGTGTAGCACCACAGTCACACTCAGGCGTTGAAGTTATGTTCCACTTGAAGTGGGAGGCTGCACAATTCCCATGGTTGGTTCGGATTCTCTTTAATGTGAACCACTGTCTGCGAGGGACGTTGAAACAAGGTGGCGGCGTCTTCTTCACAGGAGGCATTGTTGGGTAGCATTTGTCGTTGAGTCTCTTCTGCCACTCAACGGTAGTTAGGTAGTTGCTATTCCTCAAGTTCATGCCATCTCTTGTTGGTGGTTTTCTCGAACGCAGGCGACTAACATTTGAGTTGCTGATGTCAGAGTGTATCGGTAGTTCTGAATTATCCTTATTTTCTTGAATTCTCTTAATAGAACGTCTTTACATCTGAGATCTGGCGGGGGGATATGACTTAGTACTGGTAGCCAGTGTATGGGAGCAGATTTGATTGTGCCAGTGATAAGACGCATTGTGGTATTTAGTTGGATATCTATGATATTTGTATGGGCATTATTGAGCCAGACAGCAGCACAGTATTCAGCAGTGGAGTGCACCAACCCTAGGCTGAGCATCGCAGAGTTGCGGCTGTAGATCCCCAAGTTGTTCCACATAGTTTATGAATTACGTTGTTGCGAGTTCTTATTTTTGCAGCAACATGTTGGAGATGATGTTTGAAAGACAGGATTCTATCCAATGTCACCCCTAGGTTTTTAGGGTATCTGTTGTGTCTCAATTGCTGGTTGTCCATGCACACCTTCGACTCCCTATTAGCCATTTTGTTGTTTAGATGAAATTAACAAACTTCAGTTTTACTGGTGTTTGGTTTGAGTCCCCACTTTTTGAGGTACTGAGCCAGCTTCTTGAGGTGTTCTGCCAGGATCTCTTCTGTTTGTTCAATGGTTTGTTTTCCGATAGCAATTGCCAATCTGCATATCCGAATTTCCTTGAAAGCGTCTCTGGCATGTCTGATAAGCACAGAATGAACAACAAGGGAGCAAGAACCGACCCTTGAGGCAGCCCATTGTTCAGCGACCTTTTATTGCTTACATCTTTCCCCTTATACACACGGAATTTTCTTTGACTCAGCATGGTGTTCAAAAGTGGTGCAGTTCTTCTACAAGGAATAACTTTAAGAAGCTTGTAGAGCACTCCATCTTTCCATATTGTATCATAGGCCGCTGTTAAATCTATGAATGCCACTGAAGTCTTGAGTTTTCGTTGATAACCTGCTTCTATGTAAGTTGTAAGAGACATAACTTGATCTGTTGTATTCCTGTGTGGTCTAAAGCCCGCTGTTCCACTGGAATTATCTTGAATATATCAGGACCAATTCTGTTCAGTAAAAGTCTTTCCAGGAGTTTATATACAGCACTGAGCAAGGCAATAGGGCGGTAGCTTTCTGGCTTTTCGCTTGGTTTATTTTCCTTCAGTGCGGCAATGATCTTTGTCGGTTTGAAGAGCATTGGTATCTGGCCTCTTTCAGGAATATCATTGTGGAATTCGGCTAGCCAGGCACAAGTCTGTTTTCCACAGTGAGCGAAGAACTCTGGGTGTAGGCCGTCCTCACCAGGGGCATTAATTAATTTAGTGTCACTGATAGCATTGTTTATTTCTTCCACTTTGTCATGTGTCATCGGGGAGCTGCATTTAAGGAGCTGCATTTCTTTCTTTACATCCTTAGTAAGAATTTAGCTCCTTTTGCTTTTGTAAATCATGACTATATGCGAGGCAATCTTGTTTGGATGGATTTCTGACGTTGTCCGTACAGTTGTTTCTCCATCTCCAAGCTTCCTTAGAAGAAAAAAGAAATGTTCAAATTTGTGTGAAATCTTATGGGACTTAACTGCTAAGGTCATCAGTCCCTAAGCTTACACTCTACTTAACCTAAATTATCCTAAGGACAAACACATACATCCATGCCCAAGGGAGGACTCGAACCTCCGCCGGGACCAGCCGCACAGTCCACGACTGCAGCGCCTGAGACCGCTCGGCTAATCCCGCGCGGCTTCCTTAGAAGAGACCAAGCTTCTCGGCTTGATTTGGTGTAGTCAAGTGAGCTAACTACCCATTTTTTCTTCCTGGCTGCATCTAGGCTGTGTAAAAACTGATCTGCAATTTCATGGTCATTGCTCTCAGGAAATTGTCGGTAAAGGTTTTCGCTTTCTTCACTCCATCCAGGAATGTATACCCTCTTGGGATATATTTCTTTGCTGCAGATATCATAGCTCCTATAAATCGTTCATCAGCTTCATATGTAGGTGGTATTCGACGTATACAATTATCAAGTTCTTTTGTGAAGCCAGGCCAATTGGCCTTATTGAAATTCCAGCGTGGTCGAGGGCTGGATGTGATCAGAGGGATTTGGATGCCGATTTCGTGTATCACAGGTCTGTGCTGGCTATGAGGGAAATCATTAAGCACCTTTCGAGTAGTTGGTAGAGGTTGGTTTCCTTCGTCTCTGGACACAAAGCATAGATCAGGACAGTACCCTCTTTTCCAGGCTGTTGATTTGAACGTGCTTTGGTCTTTGGCATCAAAGACTCCACGTTTCTGTCCATTCATTCCACTACTGCTTCACCATTTTCATCATTAGTTTTGTATTTCCAGTTCTGGTGGTGACTATTCAAGACCCCAATGTAGACTGCTAGGTGTAGTCGGAGGTCTAAAACATGATTGGGCCACTGGGAGTTTGGAGGTTTGTAGGTGTTTGAAACCTTAGTGTCGCCTACTCTAATGACAATGGAGTGGTTATCCTCAGTGCTAGTAGACAGAAGAAAGGCGTTATCTATAATATTTCGCACATGTGTTTCTTTTATGACCACCAGAGTGACTTCATGACAGAGTAGCAGTTTAGACAAGGCTTTACTTTTAGCACGACTAATACCTTCAATGGTCAGTTGACACACACGTAGGACAGATCCCAGGATCCTAATGGTATTTTGGTCCTTAGGAGGACCCTTTGAGAAGTCGTTCGTAATCGTCATAATTCTGTGTTGTACCTTGATCAGGAGGTAAGAAGGGACTTTATGTCTGATCGCCTATTCGTTGTTGCTCCTTTAGCACCACTCGGGGATCATGTGTCGGGTACTTTAAGGTTAGACTTACGGACGTGGGCAACATTGGGGTGGGGGTGATACGGCTTGGTGGACGGGGGAGGACAAAAAAGAAAAACAAATTAAGGGCTTCGTTGAAGATATTGCAGCGGACAGACATGGAGTGAAAAGCAGTTTGAGTTCCACGTGTGCACTATCTTTCTTGTTTTGTTATTGCCGTAGACTTTTTTCATACCTGAATGTAATGACTGTCCTTGCCGTCTATTCAGAGTACGTTTGAATGCAGGAGTTACTGCTCTAAAGCTTTTTGTCTAGCTTTCCGGAGAGGTACAGATATCCGTCTATTCGTATCTCTAATACATTGGAACAGAGTGGACAGCCTGTATGTTGCAAACTGAGTCAATAGTTGACAAAGCAACCTATTTGCCTGCTGTCAAGGTTTGCTGTCGTTCCGATGGGACATGCTTTACCCTTTCGTGCCCATAAAAAAAAGACAAATTGTACAATACAGTACTCGAACATGCCAACAAATTTTCTGTCTGTTCTCTGAAGACTGAATGCACTCATTCCAGTAGAGACAAAATAAGCTTGAAATAAAACATGCCGTTTACAGCGTATTCCTAGTGTGTGTGTGTGTGTGTGTGTGCGTGTGTGTGTGTGTCCGTGTCCACCAATACCTGTAACGGGCATGTTGTTTATACGTTCTAGGTTTTATCGTTTCATGTCAAACCAACAGAGCCTCTGACAGTTTCTGTTCTAGCAACGAAATTCCACGGATGTCGTTTATTCTCCCGGTCTCGGAACTGGGACGGACGTTTGCCACTACTGTAATGAAAACAAGGGTTTCCATGAAACGAGATTGGCAGCAGTAGATGGACCACCCAATATACATAGACACTGAAGAGCTTCTTGCAGGAGATGAGGCAGCTCCAATTTCGAAATACGGCGTCAACGGTCGGCAGAGTGGTGAGCCAACGATATATCCAGCAAACGGAGATGGCGTTTAAGGGAAAGGAACTCCGGTCGGTGGGTAACGTATCATCCCTTGTGTTTAAGTAGTTGACCTTTTTATTCATTTTTAAGCATTTTTCTCCTAGATTAGGTTACTGACATGAGTAATACACAGAGGAATACAAAAGAAGACTTAGGATATGAAGGATGACGATCAGTTTGGCTTTAGGGAAGCATGAGGTTTCTGACGTTGCACTTGATAATATAGGCAAAACTTAAGGAAAAAAGACATCTTCATAGTATTTTTCGACTTAGAATAAGCATTGGAAAACGTAAAGTGGTGCCAGATGTTTGAAATAAGCTATAGGGAAAAACGAGAAATATGCAATATGTATAAGAATCAAGAGAGAGTGATGTAAATAGAACAACAAAGGAGATGTGCCTGGATTAAAAAGGGCGTAAGGCAGAGAAGCAGCTTCTTTCTCATGTTGTTGAATCTGCACATCGCATGACGGAGATACTGAAAGGGAGTTTCAGAAACAGAATTCAAGCAGAGGGTGAATGCATGTAAATGGTAAGACTTCTTGGTGATATTACTAATCTTAGTGAAAGTGTGAAAAAAATTACAGAACCTGCTGAATGAAATCAACAGTCTAGTGAGAATAGATTGTAGTTTGAGAGTAGAGCAAAGAAAGATTAAAATAAAGTAAACTAGCAGAAATTAGATTAGCGATAAACTTTGGGAACACCTCGTAAACGAAATGATGGAATTTTGCCACTTTGACAGTAATAGAAGCAAAATAATGTATGATTGACAAAGCAAGGAAGATAGAAGAAGCTTTCTAGCACAGGAAAAAAGTGTCTTCCTGGTCAACAGATGCCTACTAGTGTCGAATATAGCCCTTAATACCTGGAAGAAATCCGTATACACGCATGGAACGCATGAGCTCTAGGAAAACCGGAGAAGAAGGGAACAGAAACATGTGGGAAGTGATGTCAGAGGAAGTGACTGAAGTGTAGAGACTGATAAGACAAGAAATGAACGGGTTCTCCGCAAAATTTGCGAGGAAAAGAATGTATAGGAAACAGTGACAAGATTGGAAGGGGCAGGGAACACGTGTTCATACACCAAGAGATGACTTCCAAGGCGCTAGATTGGCCCACAGTGACGAAAAACTGTAGGAAAAGACAAACACTGGAATATGTCAATCAAATAATGTAGGTTTCAGATGAGTATATGTATATTTCTGGCGTTCCTCAAGATAATGTTATAAGTCCTCTGCTGTTTCTTATCTATATAAACGATTTAAGAGACAACATGAACAGCCGTCTTAGGTTGTTTGCAGGTGATGCCGGCGTTTATCTTCTAGTAAAGTCATCAGAAGATCAAAACAAATTGCAAAACGGTTTATAAAAGATATCTGTATGGTGTGAAAATTGGCAATTGACCCTAAATAACGAAAAGCGTGGCGTCATCCACATGAGTGTTAAAAGGAATCTGTTAAACTTCGGTTACACGATAAATCAGTCATATCTAAAGGCTGTAAATTCAACTAAATACTTAGGATTTACAATAACGAGCAACAGAAATTGGAAAGAACACACAGAAAATGTTGTGGGGAAGGCAAACCAAAGACTGCGTTTTATTGGCAGAACTCTTAGAAGATGCAAAGTGGCTGCCTACCCTACGCTTTTCCGTCCTCTTTTGGACTACTGCTGCGCGGCGTGGGATCCTTGTCAGATAGGATTCACGGAGTACATCGAGAATGTTCAACGAAGAGCAGCACGTTTTGTGTTATCGAAAACTAGGGGAGAGGGTATTACTGAGATGATACAGGATTTACGGTGGACATCATTAAAACAAAGGCGTTTTCCATTGCGGCGGAATCTTCACACAAATTGCAAACACAAACTTTCTCCTCCGATTGCGAAAATATTTTATTGACGCCGACTTACATAAGGAGAAACCATCATTATAATAAAATAAGGGAAATCAGAGACCACACGGAAAGACATAGGTGTTCCTTTTTCCCGCGCACTGTTAGAGATTAGAATAATAGGGAATCATTGTGAAGGTGATTCGATGAACCCTCTGCCAGGCACTTAAGTGTGATTTGCAGAGGATCCAGATAGATGTAGATATCGATGCAGAATACAGTCTGGTTTATTTGCACGTCATGAGTTGTGCTACCTCAGGACACATAAACAGTTTCTGACAGTAGCACTCGACGTATAGTATGAACCCTTAAATATATATATTTTGGTAAGGTGGTACAATTTCGATATAGGTACAATTCCGATCAACATAAGGTTTCGCGGCACTTGTCAGTCTCGTATTGTTGGTAGCACTTACCTTTGTGTGGCATTGTAGTGTAGCAGGTTTCCGACACACCGAAACCGCTAACGCGCTGCTTCCTGGACTCGGATAGGCGCGCCGGCCCCGGATCGAATCCGCCCGGCGGATTAACGTGGAGGGCCGGTATGCTGGTCAGCTTGGATGTGGATTTTAGGCGGTTTTCCACATCCCGCTAGGTGAATACCGGGCTGGTCCCCCAGTTCCACCTCAGTTACACGACTCACAGACCTTTGAAAACGTTCGCACTATTTCATGACTTACACTAGACGCAGACAGCTGGGGTACACTACTTCCGTCCCGGGGGGGTTCGGGGTGGCGGCAGGATGGGCATCCGGCCACCCTCTACAATTAACACTGCCACATCCGTTATAACAAAGCCGACCCCGCGGTGGAGTGGGACAAAGTCCCGAGAAAGAAGAAGGAAGAAGAAGTAGTGTAGCAGGTTTCTACAGCTCCTCCTGTCTTTTCCAAGAATGCACCCACTTTGTGCTATGGAGATATAAATTTTTTTCCTGTTAAGAGGTAAGTGAAGCTACTGTGTCTAACGCGCTCTTATAAATCTTCTAATTTCCACGTGCTTGCAAATTCTATATTAGTGAGGTTAGAAACTTGTTTACTGTTCGGGCGTGTTCTGAGGCACCTACAGAGAAAGGCTCTGTGACATGTGCTGCCATTTCTTGACACAATTCACTACTATTTACTCGTGATTTCACTCACGCCAATAGTACATATTCGATCAGAGAAATGGTGCAATTTCGATACCCTAGTACAATTTCGATCAATGCAGTTTTTTAGTTCAGTCCGTCACGATTGGTTACCATAGACATATTATACAAAATTACTGCAAATAAATTCTGTATTAAAATGAAAATGCAAGCTGGATTAACTTCAACTAGTCCTATAGAAAACAGAATTGGTCATCCAACGGTATTCAGTTCTGAAATGGAAGATGCTTTGGTCCAGAGAGCTTTATTTCTAGAACAGCGAGGATTGGGTCTGTCACCACTCCAGTTAAGAAAAGCTGCACTTCGGTTAGTTGAGAAAAATAATTTGAAACATCCATGGAGCTTAGAAAGCAAGGTTGCTGGAATCGATTGGTTTAGAGCATTTGTAAAGAGACACACTCACCTTAGCCTGAGAAAACCCGAGGGTCTTTCGCGAGCCAGAGCTGAAGGCTTAAATAAAGCAGAAGTAAGTAAATATTTTCAGAATTTAAAAGGAATCTTAAAGGAATATAATTTGTTTGATAAACCAGAGTGTAACAACAGACCCACAAAAATAGTAAGTCGTAAAGGAAAGCGAGAAGTCGTTTCACTAACAAACGTGGAAAGAGGACAAAATGTGACTGATGCTGCATGCATGAATGCAAGTGCTACGTATTTACCACCAATGGTAAGTTTTAAAGGAGTGAGGATACGCCCTGAATTTCAAGATGGCTTACCTCCTGGTTCCATTACGGAGATGAGTGAATCGGGATACATTAATGAAGAATTGTTCATGATCTGACTTCGACACTTCAAGAAATACAAAACAATGCGTAGCCCTATTACACTTCTTATTATTGACAACCATGGCAGCCATACCAACTTATATGCTGTAGAATATTGGGATAGAACTCTTGGGATTGCCTCCCCACAGTACACATGTACTGCAACCATTAGATAGAAGCTTCTTCAAGTCCCTAAAGGCTCAGTATCACAGAATTGCAACTGACTGGATTCATTGCAATCCCAATGAAAGCATTACAAAACAACGATTCTGTACTATTTTCTGTGATGCCTGGAGCGAAACTGCGTCCATTGGGTAAGCAGTCAAAAGGTTCCAATGTACAGGAATAATGCCCTTTTGCAAAGACATTGTTCCCGAGGAGAAATTTGCATCTTCAATGTTACTCGAGGCTCCTGCTCCTTCAATCTCCACCAGTCAACCTACTAACAGCACTATGGGAGAAGAACTCTTACCTTCAAAAGATGTAACTGAAGATCACGGCAAATCCGTAAGCCAGGGTACAGTACCATTTCTTGGCACGATGCTGCCAAGAACATTTTGCCAAGTCTAGAGAAAAAATTATCGTCTCGGAAGAGGAAAACACAGACATCAGTTAGACTCACTTCGGATGAAAACCTGGAAAACCTCCACAGCAAAAGAAAACTTTTTCAACAGGGCACAAGGAAAGCAATGAACAAATGCAACAAGAACAATAAACAGAAATGTACGTCTGTGAGTAGTGATGAAAGAAGTGTACCAAGCTTAAAGTCGCTTATAGTGCAGAATCAGTAGCTAAGGGTGACTGGATTCGCTGCCAAAAATGCAATGTTTGGTACCACGAAGTATGTGTTGGTGCCCGAGGGAAAAAGTGCTTTTTATGTGGAAGGTGCCAGTGATCAAAATTGTGCCAGGAAGTGATCACAATTGTACCTAGTGTCGTACATTTCCGTTCGATTTCTCAATTATGTAACCTTTCTTGTGTTTATACCAACATTTATAACTGTCTAATATTTGTGTTACATATTCGCTGAACGTGGGCCATAGTTAAAAGTATTTCTTTTCTCAATATATTTCCAGTGACAGTAACATTTGTCCCAAATGACCGAAATTATACCATCTTACCCTATAGTTCTTTTTGATGGATTACGACAGTACTTTTAATTTTTAAATTCGTTCGGTAACTGTCCTCACAGCCTTACTTCTGCCAGTACCTCGTCTCCTACCTTCCAAACTTAACAGAAGCTCACCTCTCGCAGGAGAGCTTCTGTAAAGTTTGGAAGGTAGGAGACGAGGTACTGGCACGAGTAAGGCTGTGAGGAAGGGGCGTGAGTAGTGCTTGGGTAACTCAGTTGGTAAAGCACTTGCCCGCGAAAGGCAAAGGTCCCGAGTTCGAGTCTCGGTCCGGCACACAGTTTTAATCTGCCAGGAAGTTTCAAGGCAGGATATGGTTACGATTGCACGGGGCCGTAATCAGTTACTACTGGTTTCCTTTTGCAATTACAAACATTTATTTTAAATGTTAATTCCAGACTCAGTAATAAATAAAGACATCACACGTTATTAATGAAAGAATAAACAACTGTGTAATTAACAGTGCTCTCAGTGCGTTACAATCTATCAAATGAGCATAAAATACAGACACTGCAAATAATGTTTTAAAAACAAGCCAATGTGATCTCAATTAGAATCAAGAACGGCAATTATAAAAAATTTAACAAACACACTGTAAAACAGCAATGCAATAGCAAAGGTTAATTTAAAAAGGCAGGCAACTGATCACCAAACTGGTGAGACAAAATGATGGTAAGGCCGGCCGGTGTGGCCGAGCGGTTCTAGGCGCTTCAGTCTGGAACCGCGCGACGCTGCGGTCGCAGATTCGAATCCTGCCTCGGGCATGGATGTGTGTGATGTCCTTAGTTTAGATAGGTTTAAGTAATTCTAAGTTCTAGGGGACTGATGACCTCAGATGTTAAGTCCCATAGTGCTCAGAGCCATTTGAACCAAAATCATGGTAAACTTGGTAGCACAATCATTTAAACCCGCTGTAACGCCAAGAATGGCAATTATATATAAAAAATTAGAAACATACAATAAAACAGCAAACACAGTAATAAAACACAGGGGCCAGTCACACACGGTGCACCAGAAATCGACCTCTGAGTAGTTCCGGCAAAAAACACTTTCGCGAGCGATGAGATAGGCAGCCAAGAGTCGCATTCATTTCACAATTGTTAACTTAGACTAGTGGCAGTCTAACGAATGACTAATGGTAATCTTGCTGAGGCTACCTAAAGTCAAATAAACCAAATGCAAAGATGTAAAAATACGCCGCCCGCAGAATACTGCGCTTAGAATGCCCAGAACGAGAAAGGAATCATTACCGCCAGAGTAGAAGAATCGTCAACCAACCTACAATCAAGAAAACTGTCAGAACTACACGCCTCAACAGACAGCAGCGGCAAGATGAAGAAACGTACACTGCCGTTACAAACAGTAACCCCCAGGGCAAGTAACTGGGGCATTAGCGGCCACAAGGCAGGATAAATACCGCTGGTTTGCTTAACAAATAGTAACAAACTGAACGCAATAAAAAGTAATTAGAAGTCTAGGAAATCTAATCAGATCCGCCTTGTCCAAGCACTCCACTCTCTGGTCTTCGCCTTGGCAACACTACGAACAGCAACACGAACCCGAGTCACTGGAGAATCGCGAGATCTCACAATGGTGGAGGTTTCTCTACTTGAATCGAAATGCACTCAAAGCTTGCAGGATCTAGTTTACAACGAGGTCGTGCACCCTTGTGACCACAAGCCTTCGATCCGGCAGTCCATTTGCGCCGCCGACGGTCCCGGCGTGTCCTTGCACTGCCCGGACCTGGCTCCTCTTGAGTCCCCAACCGAACTGCCTACTGACACGACCCGGAAGAACCACGATGTCGCCCCAAAGATAGGGCCACAGTTACTACATATCGATAACCGCCGCTGCTGCCACTAGTGGACAGGCAACGCTTGCGAAACCAAGTGGCGCCAGTCAGCACGAGAAGAAGACAAACAACCGCAACCATGTCAACCATACGATACGGTCTGGCCTCTAACAGAGGACGGAAACCCTTCAAACAGCACCAACGTGAGCCGCAGAACGGCTCAGTCCATATAATGTTTCACGGGTGCAATGTGCTTTTCTTAGTGCACTACAACTGCCCTGGCAAGCAGGATCAGCAGATCTGTCGCCAACTGGACACACGGGACGAGGCAGCTAACGTTGACGTGAATACGGACGGGACATCCGACCTAACGAGAGACAGCGCCTTCAGTACAGGCGACGAAGTGGTTATGCGATTCGCGCTCTCAGCGCTTTCCAGCCGCCGTTCTCGGCTCTGTTTCGCACGCAAACCGCACAGTTTCTTTACGAAAGTGGACGCGCCTAAAATACTGCGGTGACTCTGTTATCGGTTGTCGACGGGCGGAGAAAATCTCGAAAACAGTGGACTTGTCGATGGCTTGAACAGCGAGCGTATTGCTGGTAGAGGAACACTGCCTAATGCTGTATAACGATCTGAGGTACATACTGCTAGAAGCTATTCGTTAACTCATTTGAATTTTCATCCTATTTTTGGTTTTAAAAGGAATGTGATTAATGTACAGTGTCTAATGTTTGTTTGGGCATGCACAATACCCACATTCTTGAGATTACATTGACTAACAACAGTCTGAAACAACGTATTTGTTTCGTAATTCCATTCAAGTGGAAGGACAGATTTTTTCTGAGGTACTCACGACAATGGAAAAAGATCTTTACCTACAGTGTACAGACATGAGCCGGTCCATAAACCCAGAGATAGATGTTTTACAGAAAGATTCATAATAGTAAGAACTTCCAGTGTGTATCTTGTGTTTACTCTCAGACGTAGACAGGCAGTCACGTTAAGATTTCTGCACACAGCAGAAACATTCCATTCGTTGACATTTGCAACAAGAAGTGCAGCAAATACGTTATTCAAAATAATTAACATCGACTTTCGTGACAACACTTCTATTAAATGCATAAGAAATATCTAGAATCTTTTACAAAACAAAAGACGAGAAGAAATAAAAATGTTTTGGAAGAAAGTGGTCTCGAATCTGCCACATTTATTTTTTCAGCTCACAGTCTACAACGCTATCATCCCCGCTAAAGTTTCGACGTAATTATCTTCTCTCCTAATATTATATACAGTGTGTACAGAGGGTATCTACAGATCTCATTATTTGACGTTTAGTACACAAACTATTCCAAAAAGCCGCACTTTTCGTGGATCGTCATTCTGCCGTAGCATTGAAACGGTATACTTTCGTAGAGCACAAGTCACCTCACTAAAAACATTACCTATAGGAAACCGTTACCTACCGTTATGCAGTTTCCTGTCATTTTATTATAATGAATCGTAGCTAAAGCGATGTGTTTTAGAGAGAGCCTTATTTTCCTGGTGCTTTGGAACAGCTTATGACAAAGAAAACGTCCCCAATGTGATGTTTAAGGCCATACAGTATGGCAGCTCGTATGTTCTGCTTGTGACGTAAAACGATGTCGCATCTCCTTGGCCACGTTTCTGTGCACGAGGCAGAAATCTGACAAGACACATTCTGTATTTCGCGCCTAGCAGTATAGCGGAACATGGAATTCGACGCTGTGACGTCATCAGTTCCTCGCCCGCTTGCGTTTACACGTCCCGTGAGAGGTCGGATTGAGGGACAGGATGAAATGTAGACCTACTCGTCCAGCTGAGCCTTCAAGATCCGTTCTCGAATTGCAGCAGACGGTGCAAGGTGCTGCGGAGAATCTATCGCAAGACGCCATTTGTCACTTTTATGATCGTTTGCGTGCGAAAATACGCCTGCGTTTGCACCAAACGGTATTGAAACACTGTTTGGGTACGCTTTACTATTGCTTGTGTGTTTCATTTGGTCTGAATTTGTTATCACATACTCCTACAAAGATGATCTGCCTGTCACCTCACTTGCCAACACCGCGGTTCCTGGTGTGTCCGCTGTGCCGTGCGTGTGATCATTGCTTGTACAGCCCTCTCGCAGTGTCCGGAGCAAGTATGGTGGGTCTGACACACCGGTGTCAATGTGTTCTTTTTTCCATTTCCAGGAGTGTATATAAATCTGAAGAGGTTGAAAAATCAGCCAACCAGTTGCAAACAAAGGCTTATTAGCCCTTGACCTAGATTTCGATATTTGTAAAAATATCTTCTTCATAAATAGTGGGCCCTAAAATTTTTACATCACAAGATAATACATTGGATTAGATAAAGCCGAGCGGCTCTTTGTCATATACAGATTTGACAAAACAAGAATTATCCCAAGCCAGGGCTTTACGTAGCAGCCAGATTACATGTATCGTACTTCAGAATTCATGCTCGCTAGTAGATGCCACAGGTAGAGAGGCTCTTGCCAACATAAAACTGTAACAGGCGTCACAGGATAAAATAACAGTTGGCCTTAGTCTGTTGGATGATGTACATGTAACTTGTGCAAATGCACTACTGCCATTAAGCTGGCCGGAGTGGCCGTGCGGTTCTAGGCGCTACAGTCTGGAGCCGAGCGACCGCTACGGTCGCAGGTTCGAATCCTGCCTCGGGCATGGATGTGTGTGATGTGATTAGGTTAGTTAGATTTAATTAGTTCTAAGTTCTAGGCGACTGATGACCTCAGAAGTTAAGTCGCATAGTGCTCAGAGCCATTTGAACCATTTTACTGGCCATTAAAATTGCTACACCAAGAAGAAATGCAGATCATAAACAGGTATTCATTGGACAAATATATTATACTAGAACTGTCATGTGATTACATTTTCGCGCAATTTGGGTGCATACATCCTGAGAAATCAGTACCCAGAACAACTACCTGGGGCCGCAATAACGGCTTTGATCCGCCTGGGCATTGAGTCAAACAGAGCTTGGATGGCGTGTACAGGTACAGCTGCCCATGAAGCTTTAACACGATACCACAGTTTATCAAGAGTAGTAACTGGCGTATTGTGACGAGCCAGTTGCTCGGCCACCATTGACCAGACGTTTTCAATTGGTGACAAATCTGGAGAATTTCCTGGCCAGGCCAGCAGTCGAACATTTTCTGTATCCAGAAAGGCCCGTACAGGACCTGCAAAATGCGGTCGTGCATTATCCTGCTGAAATATAGGGTTTCGCAGGGATGGAATGAAGTGTAGAGCCACGAGTCGTAACACATTTGAAATGTAACGTCCACTGCTCAAAGTGCCGTCAATGAGAACGACAGATGACCGAGAAGTGTAACCAATGGCACCCCATACCATCAAGCCTGGTGATATGCTAGTATGGCGATGACGAATACACGCTTCCAATGTGCGTTCACCGCGACATCGCCAAACACGCATGCGACCATCATGATGCTGTAAACAGAACCTGGATTCATCCGAAAAAATGACGTTTTGTCATTCGTGCACGCAGGTCGTCCAGTATAAATCTGAAGAGGTTGAAAAATCAGCCAACCAGTTGCAAACAAAGGCTTATTAGCCCTTGACCTAAGTGTCGATATCTGTAAAAATATCTTCTTCATAAATAGTGGGCCCTAAAATTGTTACATCACAAGATAATACATTAAATGCAGCGTCAAGTGTAACCGCAGCCACGGTCTCCGATCTGATAGTCCATGCTGCTGCAAACGTCGTCGAACTGTTCGTGCAGATGGTTGTTGTCTTGCAAACGTCCCCATCTGTTGACTCAGGGGTCGAGACGTGGCTCCACGATCCGTTACAGCTATGCGGATAAGACGCCTGTCATCTCGACTGCTAGTGATTCGCGGCCGTTGGAATCCAGCACGGCGTTCCTTAATACCCTCCTGAACCCACCGATTCCATATTCTGCTGTCATTGGATCTCGACCAACGCGAGCAGCAATGTCACGATACGATAAACCGCAATCGCGATAGGCTACAACCCGACCTTTACCAAAGTCGGAAACGTGATGGTACGCATTTCTCCTCCTTACACGAGGCATCACAACAACGTTTCACCAGGCAACGCCGATCAACTGCTGATTGTGTATGAGAAACCCGTTGGAAACTTTCCTCACGTCAGCACGTTGTAGGTGTCGCCACCGGCGCCAACCTTGTGTGAATGCTCTGAAAAGCTGATCATTTGGATATCACAGCATCTTCTTCCTGTCTATTAAATTTCGCGTCTGTAGCACGTCATCTTCGTGGTGTAGCAATTTTAATGGCCAGTAGTGTATTTTAGCGTTAAGTAGTGAGCATGCATTCTGAAGTACGATACTGTAATCTGGCTGCTATCTAAAGCTTGAGATATTTCTTGTTTTCTCAATTTTGCAAATGACAAGAGCTGCTCGGCTTCATCTAATTTAATGTTCCGTCTATTGGTGTAATAATTTTTGAGGCCCTCTATTTCTGAAGAAGATATTTTTACATATGTCGAAACTAGTAAACTTTAGTTTGCAACTGGCTGGCTGATTTTTCAACCTCTTCTTGTTCCTTATGCTTTCGAAAACAATAGCGTATTTTAATTTTTTCTTTTTTCGTTTTTCTCCTCATTTGCTCTATTTTTTCGCCGTGTCATTTGCAATTAATATTTTCCGCCCTTTGCGGCCCCTAAAATTTTGCAACCCTAGGCAGCCGCCTCGTCTTGTCTAGTAGTAGAAACGGCCATACATAGTAGCGGGCGAGGAACGGAGTAGTGCGTGCCCCCACGGCGAGTGCTGTTTGGGACAGCTCGCGCCGCGCACCTGCCGCGCTGTTACGAAAGCCCCGGGCCAGCGCCGTGTGGCCTCGACCTTGGCGCGGCGGCAGAGGCTGCGCCAGCGAATTGGCGGAGACCGCGACACGGGCGCCGGCTTTGTTTTTCGCTTTGCGGCGACCCTGGGGGGCCGTGCCGGCTTACATCCGGCGCTACGGTTACACCGCCGAGCAGGAATCAGCTGAGCTGTCGCTATGGCGCCGCCTGGTACCACTGTACTGCACTTCACAACGGCGCGGCTGTTTGCCGCACTCGCTTCCCAGAAGAGATGGCGGTCGCAGGTTCCAGACGGCAAGTGGGTGGTGTCTGCTCTACCGGCAGGTGTTTCTAGACGACTGGTACCGGCAATCGCTTCAGTACTCGCCCGTCCTATGTTTCCAATATTCCTTTAGCACCTTGAGAAATTAAATGAACATGACAAGAATCAAACAAAGATGGCACTGGTACAAATATGTTCCAAAACGCCACGCATAAAGACGGGATCTTCCGGTTCTCACTGGTGATAAAAAGATACCGTCAAATGTTTTGGATAGCCGTTGTCCTAGGGACCATTTGTATACCCAAAGAAGGATCGCTTAGTGTCACTATCCTACAATACAGGGTCGAAGTATGAATATTACACACTTCCTCCTGCTGAGGCAAATTAAGCAAATCGGTTGGTTATTTTTGCATTTGATGTGGTCTACGGTGGGCTTGTTGGGACTTATGGAGGCACCATTAGTTCATCGGTGGTTCCTCGGAAAACCCACATAAAGGATTTTTTTTACTATATTTTCGCCTTCACCAACGGACCAAAACCGAGCCGCAGATTTCAAGATGGCATTGAGTGGCAAATAGCTGAAATTTTTACGATATATTCCTAAGATTGCGATGTAAAAAAAATCTTGAAAGTGTTCTTAATACCCTGATCTGTTTCCAAGACACACAGGTTCAAATTTACCTACTTCTACACGTAAAACCCGGTATGAGGCGAAATCAAAATAATAAATAACCGCAGAAAATTGCTCAAATTTTAACAGTATATTATCTAGGCATTTAGAAGAGCCATGTCGTCGTTTTCAGAAATCTTTATCCGTTATCGAGAAACACCTGAAAAACTTGTTTTTTGGGTACCAAAACCCTGCCGCAGATTTCGAGACGTCTATGCACATCAAATGGCTGTAATTTTTTCGATGTATTCCCAAGATTGCCATCTCGAACAACATTCTAAATGTTCTTGATATCTTTACCCATTTCTGAGATACAGAGGTTCAAAGTTACCCTGCTTCAACACGTAAAATACGCACGGAAAATCCATAAATGGTTCAAATGGCTCTGAGCACTATGAGACTTAACTTCTTAGGTCATGAGTTCCCTAGAACTTAGAACTACTTAAACCTAACTAACCTAAGGACATCACACACATCCATGCCCGAGGCAGGATTCGAACCTGCGACCGTAGCGGTCGCGAGTTTCCAGACTGTAGCGCCTAGAACCGCTCGGCCACCCCAGCCGGCGAAAAATAAAGTGTGAGGCGATAGTGTAATTTATAAAGTGACGTAGCACGGAGAATATGCTGTTCCTCTTTTATCATCCGGCAACCCTATGCTATAGTACTGAAAAACCTGTAAAAGTTTTTTGCACGTAAAATTTGGCCTGAGGTGTAAAATTAATTCTGCCCTGTTTGAATTTCACATAAGTAAACTGTCTCAATTTTACTGACTAATGCATTTCTTTTGATACGCGTTACGTGTGCTGCTGCACCAAGGAAGACAAAGGATGCACCAGAAGAATGCTCCTATCGGAGCACAAAAATTGCGAATGTGTGTTTGCTTATTTAAAAGACTCTGACTGAAAAGTGTGGTATGAGTTGCGTCATTCTACCTTCCTCAGCACCTTTAAAAATTTTACCAAAAATTTTGGCATGCGAACGTATTGCGCTTTTTTATGCTTAGGGACAAGAAGACAGTGGCAATGGGAAAGAGACGAAAAGTAATAAATACTGGAAGCTGGTAGGTAGAGGTCGTGTTATGGAAAGAGTGAGGGAGATCATGGAAGTGTGAGAGAAAGAGAGGGGCATAGTGGCAGTGGAACACAGTTGACAGTGTCAGAACAATGCTAGGAAAAGAGTGAAGGAAACAGTGCCGAGGAGGGAGGCGGGGGGAAGGAATAAAGAGAAAGTGGAAGCTAATGGACTAATTTCAGGAAAATGGATCAACTGAGAGGTAGTGGACTGTTACTTAACTATAGTCATATTCTTACCCTATGTCGCATAATTTCGTGTAGGACGTCTAATACAAAGGAAACGATGTGGATGATTCTCGTTTGTCTGTTTAACAAACATATTTACATACTAGCGGTCACTTTCGAAGCAGAACGCATTTGCAGCCACACCTGTTTATACCATACCTTCCTCGGCTCAAATACACTCCTGGAAATGGAAAAAAGAACACATTGACACCGGTGTGTCAGACCCACCATACTTGCTCCGGACACTGCGAGAGGGCTGTAGAAGCAATGATCACACGCACGGCACAGCGGACACACCAGGAACCGCGGTGTTGGCCGTCGAATGGCGCTAGCTGCGCAGCATTTGTGCACCGCCGCCGTCAGTGTCAGCCAGTTTGCGGTGGCATACGGAGCTCCATCGCAGTCTTTAACACTGGTAGCATGCCGCGACAGCGTGGACGTGAACCGTATGTGCAGTTAACGGACTTTGAGCGAGGGCGTATAGTGGGCATGCGGGAGGCCGGGTGGACGTACCGCCGAATTGCTCAACACGTGGGGCGTGAGGTCTCCACAGTACATCGATGTTGTCGCCAGTGGTCGGCGGAAGGTGCACGTGCCCGTCGACCTGGGACCGGACCGCAGCGACGCACGGATGCACGCCAAGACCGTAGGATCCTACGCAGTGCCGTAGGGGACCGCACCGCCACTTCCCAGCAAATTAGGGACACTGTTGCTCCTGGGGTATCGGCGAGGACCATTCGCAACCGTCTCCATGAAGCTGGGCTACGGTCCCGCACACCGTTAGGCCTTCTTCCGCTCACGCCCCAACATCGTGCAGCCCGCCTCCAGTGGTGTCGCGACAGGCGTGAATGGAGGGACGAATGGAGACGTGTCGTCTTCAGCGATGAGAGTCGCTTCTGCCTTGGTGCCAATGATGGTCGTATGCGTGTTTGGCGCCGTGCAGGTGAGCGCCACAATCAGGACTGCATACGACCGAGGCACACAGGGCCAACACCCGGCATCATGGTGTGGGGAGCGATCTCCTACACTGGCCGTACACCACTGGTGATCGTCAAGGGGACACTGAATAGTGCACGGTACATCCAAACCGTCATCGAACCCATCGTTCTACCATTCCTAGACCGGCAAGAGAACTTGCTGTTCCAACAGGACAATGCATTCCGCATGTATCCCGTGCCACCCAACGTGCTCTAGAAGGTCTAAGTCAGCTACCCTGGCCAGCAAGATCTCCGGATCTGTCCCCCATTGAGCATGTTTGGGACTGGATGAAGCGTCGTCTCACGCGGTCTGCACGTCCAGCACGAACACTGGTCCAACTGAGGCGCCAGGTGGAAATGGCATGGCAAGCCGTTCCACAGGACTACATCCAGCATCTCTACGATCGTCTCCATGGGAGAATAGCAGCCTGCATTGCTGCGAAAGGTGGATATACACTGTACTAGTGTCGACATTGTGCATGCTCTGTTGCCTGTGTCTATGTGCCTGTGGTTCTGTCAGTGTTATCATGTGATGTATCTGACCCCAGGAATGTGTCAATAAAGTTTCCCCTTCCTGGGACAATGAATTCACGGTGTTCTTATTTCAATTTCCAGGAGTGTATTTCAGCAGATCGTGGCTGCGAAGGTCATCTGCAGTTTTTGCTTTTGTTGCGGAACGTTAGAACCCATCTGCAGTAAATTCATCGTTGGTGACACTGACAAGTGAATTGATCGATTCTGTTTAAACTTGTTTCAGTGTGAGCACACAATTCAGGATGGAATGACAGAAGCACGCCATAATGTCATGACAAATTGTTCCCTAGTAGTACGAAATGTCTCGTTTTGTTTGCGTTTTGGTGTTAGAGAAGTCAGTAGCTGGAAAATGCTGATCTGCTCAAAAATATGCTAGTACTACTGATTAATTGTGATTGTTTCAACCTTTTCATATTTATTTTCTTGTCTCATACTGCTGAATCGTTTCTTGGCACTCTAGAGTCTTCTTCCGGAACTATCAAACATGGTGACAATTATGATTTCCAATAGTGGTGCACAATCTAGTGATTATATACAACACGCCATCCTCGACGGATGAACTGCTTGCCAGTCAAGTTGTAGAGACGAAAATCTTTGCATCAGTAAAACTGAACTAGCTTTCTGCAAAAACACCCACAACGGCACCTCAGTTTTGATATCTTTATGTGTGTACGATTAAATTCGAAGAAAAATAAATCGATGAATACAAAGAAATCTCAGTGCCCCTACGTGGTTGAGCAGCGTTCGATACCCAGGTAAAAACTGGAAACTTGTGGTAAGTTCTATGGGACCAAACTGCTGAGGTCATCGGTCGCTAGGCTTACACACTACTTAATCTAACTTGAACTAACTTCCGCTAAGGACAACACACACACACCCATGCCCAAGGGAGGACTCGAACCTCCGACGGGGGCAGCCGCGCGAACCGTGGCAGACCGCCTGAGACCGCACGGCTACCCCGCGCGTCGATACCACGGTCCGTCAGGGATTATTCGTTGACGAAGTTACTGGAACGGGCTACTCTAGGAAGGCTAATGACAATTTAAGCTACTTGGAGAACTATGTCTCGATTTATGCAGGCTATTTCAAAATGTACATACCGGTTTTAAGGCGTTTTAGCATTTATTAGTTCAACTTACAATTCTAAAAAATGCAGCAAATGAAAGAGCATCTCAAACAGATTTGTTTGTATACCTGCGTGCAATGGGAAGAGTATGGAATGAAAAATAGTGACTGAAAAACGTGTTGAACGAGAGCGAGTCTTTCGCGGTAAGCGCCAAGATATCCCAAGAAATATACCCGTGGTAAGTTTATGCGCCTTTCTTTTTTGGTGAATCAACTGTAACTGATGTTTCTGATCTTGATGTGCTACAGCTACGGCCCGTGCCTCCATGGCAAGAAGCTGAAGAACACATCTTTATTTGGGAGCAAGCTGGTGCGCTGTCTCACTGGCATAACTCAGTACGCGACTGGTTAAACGACGTTGTATCCGACCGGTGGGTTGGGCGCAAGGGGCCTGTTTACGCAGCATTTTAATCATGACCTCCACATTCACACACGATCTGACGCGATCATGTGTACGTGTCTCCGATACCAGCTGATCTATCCGACTTTATAAACAGTGTTTTTGCAACAGTTACTCCTGACGCATTGATCAACTCGCCTATCGACGCGATGTGTGATCGGTGTTCACAATGAATAATTGTAAGAAAAACTGTTTGTGTTCTCCTTTCATTTGGTGTATTATTTATAACTGTAAGGTGAAAGCAATATGTACTAAAAAGCCTTAAAACCCGTATATTCATTCTGAAACACCCTGTCTATTAACGATCAGGGGGGGGGGGGGCATGCGGCAATCCCACGTACTTACATAACGAGAACACCACGTGTTTAAGTTGTTTATTTCAAGTTGGAGAGAGAGAATCCGGGCGAGGAAGGAGAGGGAAAGAGAACATGCTGTGTAGCTTTCAGCTGTCAGAGTCAGTGAAGCCAAGATACTTTCTCTTACCATTTATCTTCGAGGAGAGAAGATTCCGTTTTATTGTAGTGTGGCGAAATCACTTTTGAGGATGCCGGCAATGCGTGTGGAGCATACTATTTTTGCTTACGTTGGAGCATTAAGAAACAGTATACATCCACCTTTCGCAGCAATGCAGGCTGCTATTCTCCCACGGAGACGACCGTAGAGATGCTGGATGTAGTCCTGTGGAACGGCTTGCCATTCCATTTCCACCTGGCGCCTCAGTTGGACCAACGTTCGTGCTGGACGTGCAGACCGCGTGAGACGACGCTTCATCCAGTCCCAAACATGCTCAATGGGGGACAGATCCGGAGATCTTGCTGGCCAGGGTAGTTGACTTACACCTTCTAGAGCACGTTGGGTGGCACGGGATACATGCGGACGTGCATTGTCCTGTTGGAACAGCAAGTTCCCTTGCCGGTCTAGGAATGGTAGAACGATGGGTTCGATGACGGTTTGGATGTACCGTGCACTATTCAGTGTCCCCTCGACGATCATCAGTGGTGTACGGCCAGTGTAGGAGATCGCTCCCCACACCATGATGCCGGGTGTTGGCCCTGTGTGCCTCGGTCGTATGCAGTCCTGATTGTGGCGCTCACCTGCACGGCGCCAAACACGCATACGACCATCATTGGCACCAAGGCAGAAGCGACTCTCATCGCTGAAGACGACACGTCTCCATTCGTCCCTCCATTCACGCCTGTCGCGACACCACTGGAGGCGGGCTGCACGATGTTGGGGCGTGAGCGGAAGACGGCCTAACGGTGTGCGGGACCGTAGCCCAGCTTCATGGAGACGGTTGCGAATGGTCCTCGCCGATACCCCAGGAGCAACAGTGTCCCTAATTTGCTGGGAAGTTGCGGTGCGGTCCCCTACGGCACTGCGTAGGATCCTACGGTCTTGGCGTGCATCCGTGCGTCGCTGCGGTCCGGTCCCAGGTCGACGGGCACGTGCACCTTCCGCCGACCACTGGCGGCAACATCGATGTACTGTGGAGACCTCACGCCCCACGTGTTGAGCAATTCGGCGGTACGTCCACCCGGCCTCCCGCATGCCCACTATACGCCCCCGCTCAAAGTCCGTCAACTGCACATACGGTTCACGTCCACGCTGTCGCGGCATGCTACCAGTGTTAAAGACTGCGATGGAGCTCCGTATGCCACGGCAAACTGGCTGCCCGCATCTCGTGGTCGTGCGGTAGCGTTCTCGCTTCCCACGCCCGAGTTCCCGGGTTCGATTCCCGGCGGGGTCAGAGATTTTCTCTGCCTCGTGATGGCTGGGTGGTGTGTGATGTCCTTAGGTTAGTTAGGTTTAAGTAGTTCTAAGTTCTAGGGGACTGATGACCGTAGATGTTAAGTCCCATTGTACTCAGAGCCATTTGAACCATTTGAGCAAACTGGCTGACACTGACGGCGGCGGTGCACAAATGCTGCGCAGCTAGCGCCATTCGACGGCCAACACCGCGGTTCCTGGTGTGTCCGCTGTGCCGTGCGTGTGATCATTGCTTGTACAGCCCTCTCGCAGTATCCGGAGCAAGTATGGTGGGTCTGACACACCGGTGTCAATGTGTTCTTTTTTCCATTTCCAGGAGTGTACATATCTTAAGAGCTGTGAGCACCTCATTAGCAGAAAGATCGTTTCACACTATCGAAAATAAACGATTGCCCATAGCATTTAAAGTACCGGTATGCATTTTAGACCCTATGTTTACCAGATATATTTTTCTTATTTTGATCAATATTTCCTTCACCCAAAATATGGAAAGCAAAGAGTTTGCGATAGAAGAGGTCTGTTTCGTAGTATCGAACGTGGACAAGTGCTCACATCTCATAAGGTACGCATTTTAGAGGCTGTGTTACTAGATATTTTTTTCTTATAGCAACCTGTCCCTAAAAGCTGTTGGTTTTTTTTGGAACATCCTGTATATAGATATACGAGGTGGCCTACTAAACATTTCAGCGCAAATATCTCTGGAACAACAATAGATACTGAAAAGCGACTTTCACGGGTATGAGTGTAAGACAGCCCCGTCTCATAAAAGTAAATACTGTGAGGCATTGTAAAACGTTGACAAATATAAGTTTCAACACAAACTTATATTTTTTTTTAAACAGACGCCACTAGTATTTCTTACACTATTAGTAACATGAAAAATCACAAAAAGAAGGAAGTTGGTTGCATCGGCATGCTCAGTTACACCCCGAGAAATATCAAGGTGAAGTTGACGCTTGAAATAAAGGAAACGCTCCGCTATTACACATCCCGAGATACAAGTGTGCTCACCACATATCAGTGTTTGTGGCAAGAAACGGTGTTGTTACTTTCGGCTCTCTTGATAACAGTGAAAGTAAGAACATGTACGTCATTTACGTCGCAATTGTGAGCAACGTGGAGTTCACGCCTCCATCTCAAGATGTGGAATAGCGGCGCGTTTCGTTATTTCAAGTATCGACTTCGCTTTGTAATTTCTCGGGACGTAATTGAGATATTTTGATGCAACCAACGCCATTCTTTTCGTGATTTTTGAAGTTATTGATTGCGTAAGAAATAATATGGAGGTGTCTGTTTAAAAAAAAGTTTGTGTTGAAACTAATATTTTCTTATGTTTTAGAAAGTGTCATAGTATTTATTTTCATGAGTCCTTGTCTTACATTCATACCAGAGATATTTGCGCTGAAACCGTATGTATAGGCTGTCCCAATTATTTTTACTACTCCAAATCACTTTTAATCTCTGTTGGTCCATCATGGCCGGGGGCATTGGCTGGTAAGTAATTTTCAATTTCAGTAAAATTAACCAACAGCCGCATACTTTACATATTTTAGTTTATTCTGAAAACAACCAGTTTCGGCATTTTATTTTGACATCTTCAGGCTCCATACTCTACAATCCAACAGCTGTCACGTCTTCGTATGAATCAATTGTATAACAATTGGAATCCACGATATCCAGTGATCTATGGCGCTATACGACAACTTCGTTTATTTGGATGGAAGCGTATGGGGCCTGAAGATGGCAAAACGAAATGCCGAAATGGATGCTTTCAGAAAAAAATAAAATATCTTAAAGTATACGGCTGCTGGTGAATTCTATAGACACTGAAAAATAACTTTTTGTCCGGATACAAAATGAGTACTGTATCAAGCAGATGCAGTTTAGCTACCATGGGAACATCAACCAGCACTAATGGTATGAAAAGCAGTATGCCCTTTTAGGGTTCTGTACTTCAATCAGTAAAAACGGAACCCTTAGTGGGTCATTCTGTTATTCACCTGTCTGGCTCTCCGATTGTTAAGACCCGTTTCTCTCAGGAACGGTAAATGTATTAAGTTGAAATTTATATCACATGCGAAGGTCTACAGTCCCTTGACGGCGTCAAATATTTAAGGTTCTACGTTAATGCAGTCAAAACATACGGCCATTTATAACACATTTAGATAATGGCAAACTCACTCATCAAAGCCTATAAATTAAATACGTATATGGACGTTGGGGCCTGTTGGTCTAGCGCTTACGCGCGTGCATGGAAACCGAGAGGTTGCAGGGTCCAACCAAACTCGGTTCACGCGACTTTCAGTCTTTCTTTCAAGCTATCCTTCATCCCTCAATGATGTGGAAGTCGTCAGAAACAACAAGTGATTCGGATTCCACGTTAAGCTGTAGAGTCCTCTTTTCCCAATTGGATAACTGGGGAAGAAAAGGGACACGCACATTGCCGAAAGCCCGTTAGAAAGACTTACACCTGGCCATTGAGCCATAGGAAATTATTATTGTTCTCTATATTCATAATTAAGTTTTTACGAAACTATCAGAGCGTGAATCCTACTCGCACATATCCGGTTTTTGGAAGTATTTTTTATGCAGTATTCTAGCTCTTCTCTTCAAGATGGGTTCAGAAACGTATCCAGTGTGCAGTTCATGTATGCATGGCGTTATTAAAAATATTACGCAAAACTGACTGACTCTCCTGTACGAGCACAGGACACAGGTACCTGGGGTAGCGTAACTCGCCCATTTTAATGAAGCTGACAGTTAACTGTGATATCACGTATCGTTACCACCTCCTGGAGTCAAAGTTGGCAACAGAATTGCAATTTTCAACCAGACGTCGATAGCAGTCATGTGGATCTGATGGATCCAATGGTGAGCACCTGCTGAGACACGGCTCTGGACTACGAGCGCCGTCTGGTGCCGCTATAAGGGATGGTCGGGAGCAGCGACACATCCAAAATTCACTCTTGGTTCCTCTTCGCTACGTGACACTGCGCACACACTCTCTAGTTGCAGCTCTGATATCATTGTCCGTGGTTTAGTTCAGAGAGCCTCATTGCAGTTCACATTGTGACAGCTGGACTCTTCCTTGCTGTATTATTTGTAATGAGTCCTCGTCCACTTGGAGAAATGCAAGTTACCTAAATCTTCTGTTTGTTGTGTTAACTTACTCACTAATCATTTCTGTCCCGCCGGCCGCGGTTGCCGAGTGGTTTAGGCGCTTCAGTCCGGAACCGCGCGACTGCTACGGTTGCAGGTTCGAATCCTGCCTCGGGCATGGATGTGTGTGATGTCCTTAGGTTAGTTAGGTTTAAGTAGTTCTAAGTTCTAGGGGACTCATGACCTCAGATGTTAACTCCCATAGTGCTCCGAGCCATTTGAACCATTTCTGCTCCTATCCGTCTTTCCTACGTCGATAATTGCTACGCCACTCTGTTGTCCACCTCTCTTTACCACTGTGTAGCCGGCCGCTCTGCCCGAGCGGTACTAGGCGCACTGCAAGTTGAGGGCAGTAGAGTCGTTCTGCAGGCAGTTTGAAGTGCCAGTTCTCTAAATGTTCTCAGTAGTGTTCCTCGAAAAGAACGTTAAACGACGTGACTGTGTCAAGCAGGACACTAATAATGCCGTATCCGAACATTACGAGTTTGATTTTCCTGTTCATCCCCATAAATCACATGTTTCTAATTTAGAGCTAGCTGAGATTTAGCACACCAAACAGAAATTTTATCTAAGTCGTCTTGTATCTTCCTACAGCCACACAACTACGACATCTTATTGTACGCCACAACTTCATCAGCAGACAACCAGATTGCTACCCACCCTATCCACCAAATCATTTATGTACGCACAGAACAATAGTGGACCTATGACACTTACCTGGGGCATCCCTGACGATGCCGTTGGCTCTGATGAACACTCACCATCGAGGAAAAAGTACTGGATTCTACAGGGTGTTACAAAAAGGTACGGCCAAACTTTCAGGAAACATTCCTCACACACAAATAAAGAAAAGATGTTATGTGGACATGTGTCCGGAAACGCTTAATTTCCATGTTAGAGCTCATTTTAGTTTCGTCAGTATGTACTGTACTTCCTCGATTCACTGCCATGATTTCATACGGGATACTCTACCTGTGCTGCTAGAACATGTGCCTTTACAAGTACGACACAACATGTGGTTCATGCACGATGGAGCTCCTGCACATTTCAGTCGAAGTGTTCGTATGCTTCTCAACAACAGATTCAATGACCGATGGATTGGTAGAGGCGGACCAATTCCATGGCCTCCACGCTCTCCTGACCTCAACCCTCTTGACTTTCATTTATGGGGGCATTTGAAAGCTCTTGTCTACGCAACTCCGGTACCAAATGTAGAGACTCTTCGTGCTCGTATTGTGGACGGCTGTGATACAATACGCCATTCTCCAGGGCTGCATCAGCGCATCAGGGATTCCATGCGACGGAGGATGGATGCATGTATCCTCGCTAACGGAGGACATTTTGAACATTTCCTGTAGCAAAGTGTTTGAAGTCACGCTGGTACGTTCTGTTGCTGTGTGTTTCCATTCCATGATTAATGTGATTTGAAGAGAAGTAATAAAATGAGCTCTAACATGGAAAGTAAGCGTTTCCGGACACATGACCACATAACATATTTTCTTTCTTTGTGTGTGAGGAATGTTTCCTGAAAGTTTGGCCGTACCTTTTTGTAACACCCTGTATGACTTAAGAAGTCTTCGAGCCACTCACATATCTGTGAATCTGTTCCATAGCTCTTACCTTCGTCAGTAGCCTTGTATGGGGCACCGTGTCAAATGCTTTCCGGAAATCTAGAAATATGGAATCTGCCTGTTGCCCTTCACCCGTAGTTCGCAATATATCATGTCAGAAACGTGGAAGCTGAGTTTAGCACGAGCGATGCTTTCCAAAACCATGCTGATTCGTAGACACAGAACTTTCATAAAGCAAAATTTTATTGTCACAGGATGAGTAAGAAATCCATGAAATCAACTATTTTAAACTACTAGATGGAATGCTTTATAATAAAGATCTTGAAAATTTCTTATTCAGGATCTTTTTCAGACAGTGAATGTTGTTCTTTTCACTATAGGAAAAATCTCCTATAATTCTCAGACTGAAGCGAGAAATCTCCTTTAGTTTCCTTGATTTTTACTGAGTTACGTGTAAACCAACACGATACTGACAAATGCATGATTCTCACTACATACTCGTCTTCGAAAACTGCGAGTACAGCTGCGGTAAGAGATATTAATAACGACAGTTTCAATGAATTTTCAGCTTTCCAGTCTGTTCAGAATAACTGTCACTGTTGTTAATTTCATTCTTGAGATGTTAAACAGTCACAAATAGACTACAGGGATCTTTGTTATTCTTGTGGGTATTTAAAGACGCGTTTTCAAAAGAGGTATGCACTGTAAGTAGCAATCCTATTTTAATTGTTATTTTTGTTATTCGCTGTATTGTAAAAAAGTGTCCAACACTACTGGCTCACCGTACATTATAGATTAGACTTCCACCATTAGTTACATTCGCGGATCACTGCAACTTCGAGTGACCTGTGACTGAAACATTTAGTTCAGAAACTACAAGATGATCAGTTCCAAGGCCTAGCTGGTGCTAATTTCAATCAATTTCCTTATGCTGGGCTCTACAGCCCCAAAGAATTTGTTGATAGTGAAGTGTCATGCTTCATTTTTCCTCGGGGACTGTAACTACCTTTTTCGAAATAAAAGAAACATTGATATTTTCTACAGGTCTAACAGATTTTAAAACATTGTCATGTGGTATTTGCTTATGTAAGCAAGTCAATAACTTTCCTGCACCGAAAACTTTTTTTTTTATTCGTACGTATAACAAGTTAAAAAATTGTTCATCGCAGAAATATGCAAGTACCTTTTGACATTGTTATTAAAACCGAAGCAGGCCTGTAGTGGATGTGAAGCATTTTTCTTTTATTTTTACAAAAAGTGTGTAACACAGTGTAATCATAGTTGTAAAATTCAACGTAAGCTTAATTTTCCCTTACAGGGACTAGGAGCTACCGTCACGGCATTGTGTGCGGGCGGATCACCTGCAAGATGGGTGTATGTCACGGTAAGGAGACGCTGCGTATCACATGTGGCGTGTCGTCTTTCACGTGACGGTACAGCGTGCTCCCCCTCCAGCCCCCTCCCCCCCCCCCCCCTCCCCACCCCTATCCATGTCTTATTGTGAATATCAGTCACGTTGCGCACGCTTTCTATCACGTGCACACTTCGAGACGTTTTTCTCGAGAGCCATGGTTGCGTTTTATCACGTGCAAGCATAGGGTTGTCCACCCGGGAAAGATCAAGCACGTTCCGCACTCGAGCAGAAGCATACATACGCACCTCAAACATCACGTCCGTACTGAGAATGCAGGAATATGATGTTATTGTGCTCCAGGCTAAAGCAGCAAGTTCTTTCCGTTTCGTGACCATTGTTATAAGCGATGGCTTATGGCAACTGCTGTTACCGTATACGCATTTATGCTCTCCGCACAATAGTTACCTGCAGTTTATGTCATATTGTTCACGCTATGTTTATTTTTGATGTACTGAATATTTCGTATGGTTCACGGAAATAAAAAGTCTCAATAAACACATTATTAGCTACTGTAGCACGTACCCCCGGACTCCAACCGCGTGCTGATGTAGTCGACGCCGTAGAGCTGCTACTGCCACAGCTCTCGCGGCAGAGTAGAGACGCGATGCGATATAACTTCAGTCCCCGTAGATTAACGGGAGAAGAAAACCTGAAAAACTTCCGAAAGGCGTCCCTCGCGTAGTCGTTGTATCTCAATTACAAGTCCGCAGCGTTTCCACTTATGCGAACTCGTATAATTGATGCTTTTTATTATTAATATTGTATTGTTAACTGTCCGGATTTGCAGTAGTTATTAATTCTTCTCTCGTTCGCATAGCACACACCACTGATTGCGAGCAAATATTTTAGTTAACAGTTTTTTCTTACGCCGTTGTCTCGTTGCTATGGAATTGTTGTGCTGGTATGCAGCGAGATCCAGAGATACTCTTTGATTCAGTCTTTGTAAGATTGCGTCGAAATACGAAAATATTTTAAAGTTCACTTCTCAGCTAATGACGTGAATATTTGCACTTCAATGAAATAGTCTTTCATGAGTAGTCGTTGATTTAGTCATTTATCAAACTATTTAATGATGTAGTCCACACCGGGTATTTAACTGGTAACGAACAGTGTATTGTTATTTTGTCACTAAATACTTATAACTCCCGCACCACACGCACACGGAATAGTTCAGTTAAGCCAGTCCGATTGAGTTATAGTTTCTTGGCAATTACCAGAACTCAACACTTTAGCGTAATTGTTTTATCTTCATGATGTCGTGTACTTGGGTCCTACTCAAGACTAATTGCGTGTATTCTTTCATAGAATGTTCTCTTCTCAGCCGGCCGAAGTGGCCGTGCGGTTAAAGGCGCTGCAGTCTGGAACCGCGAGACCGCTACGGTCGCAGGTTAGAATCCTGCCTCGGGCATGGATGTTTGTGATGTCCTTAGGTTAGTTAGGTTTAAATAGTTCTAAGTTCTAGGGGACTAATGACCTCAGCAGTTAAGTCCCATAGTGCTCAGAGCCATTTTTTGTTCTCTTCTCCTTAAGGTCTAACTAATTTAAAGTCGAGTCCAATGTTCACTAATTCAGTTATTAGATTTCAATTAACCCGTAGTGCACGGTTAAATGAGTCTATCTGTTCCTGCCTCAGTTCATAAAATCAGTTTCTTAAGCCGTGAATCCCATCACGCAACAAACACTTCTAAACCCGAAAACAATCTCGTCACGATTCGCAATCTCAATAATTCAGATCAGAACTGCTCTCGTACGTCTGCACTGGATGAATTCTAGCAAGCGACTTCTTCTGTGGAAGAGCATTGTAGGCGCATTGAATTTCTTCGTTGCGCTTACAACTCTCTTCCACATAAAAGTTATCTTTGATGACATTACTTTGGACTTAAATTTTGAGATATTTATTTCACATTTGTCACATGGATATTTGTCCATTGCTGAAATACGATGTTTCTTCTTTCCCTTTCGCTAACAAATATGCTCAGTGGTGTACAATGTAGTTGTTGACAAAGCTTTTCGTGCTGGCTCATCGGCAAAGACGTCGTAACTGCCAAGATAACTTTCCCTACTTCATGTTCTTTCTTAATTGACTTTAAGTTGGTCGTTGGGGCGTTACACTACGTGGTAAGAGTGCTTAGCTTAGTACCACAGTTCGGAACCACGCGACTGCTCCGATCGCAGGTTCGAATCCTGCCTCGGGCATGGACGTTTTTGATGTCCTTAGGTTAGTTAGGTTTCAGTAGTTCTGAGGCTAGGGGACTGATGACCTCAGCTGTTAAGTCCCATAGTGCTTAGAGCCATTTGAACTTAGTGCCACGTATGTTGACATTAATTCTGAGTAACAAGTGAAGTGAATTATCTTTGTAGCGGCAACTGGTGAAAGTTTACCGTCTAACCTCCTTGCCTAGGGACGCCAGATTAAAGTTGATGTCGTCAAGCCCTGAATCAAAATTGCGCAACGGATAACTGGGGAGGGGAGCTTGAGAGCGCTACCTAGAGAGCGTGCCCTTTCTGTACGATACTAGGCAAGGGGCTGGAGGGCTCACACGCTGATGTGTGGGTCCCTGCATTCTATATCTTCTATTTTTAAATGAATTTCTTTAACTGGACTCCTATGTGATTTAAAGATTGATGACAATTTATTACGTATTTATTGTAAATATTATCACTCGATTTTACAGCGATTGCAGCAATTGTTCCAGGCTAGAGATATTACAATTTTACAACTTATAGCTCGGGTATATCATTACTAATCTGCACGCACATTTCTACGGGCAAGACGGAATTGCGTTGGCCAAATGTATACCACCAAAGTCTCCCAATATTTTACATAGGACATCCACTATGTGAGGAGGATAACGGGCAAACTAGGGACCAGATACATTAACACAGGGGGTCAAATTTCTTAAATTAACGGGATCATTCATTTCCTTACACAATCCGAAGCTGGAAATAAAAGAATTAGTACAAATATTCAAATACCTCTCTTCCATGCGTGAACATTGAGACAGACGCACTGAGGGCACGTCTGCTCACTTACCCGTCTTCTATAACACCCCTCGAATGTGGCGGGCACCCGGAGGTCTTCCTGGACCCCGGGGGAGGGGTGGTCGAACCACTTTGCCGTGACCAACATTTCCGCCACAAATCTTGTGACACTGGAGAGTCTTTGACTTTTACCTGCCTGTGCTGTCTCTCTGATCCCCTACCCAGGAGTGAGGTTGGCACTACTATACTACAGAACTACTTCCCAAAAAGATTTGGCCACGCTTTATGGAAAGGTGTGAGGAGGGTTAGTAAAGTTCATGTGCGGATTCACATTCACGTACAAGAAATGCATAATACACGACAGATATAAATACGTATTATGAAGCCTGACACATTTCTTTTCACCCATCCACATGGGTTCTGTTGCACCCGCGGCCGGCCGCGTCGTGTAATAAAATTGGCTGCGGAGTCGCCTCTGTTTCTATTTCCCGGTACGAGCGAGCAGCGAAACCTGCTGCTTACAGAGCGGAAACTACTGTACCGTTTCACTGGTTGACAGGATATAGAAAGCCAACTTTTTATAGCATACAACATACGTCTTAAGAGCATATACACTGATCAGCCGAAACATTATGACCACTGCCCATCGCTATGTTGGATGCCGCCTCGTGGCGTTGTGGGCACGTGACGCGGTAACAAATGAATGCATGCGGGGCAAACGCGGACGGGGGATCACCCTAACGAAGATACGGACTGCAAATGGGGACATGAGGGACTTTGACATAGGACAGAGTATTATTACGCAGAGTCTATGAACGAGTATCTCGAAAACGGCGGAGCTGGTCAAATGTTCAAGCGCTTCTTTCGTGAGCATCTACGGAAAGAGGTAGAAGGACAGTGAAACTACCACTAGACATTAAATGGTTTGACGTCCACGACACTTCACAAAACGTGGGGTTCGGAGGCTTGTCTGCACTGTAAAGTAGGAAAGATGGTGACCTGTGGCATCTCTGCCGAAAGAGCACAATGTTGGTGTTTCGTAGCACACTGTTCATTGTACATTGCTGAACACTGAACATGGAGCTCCGCAGCAGACCGCCACTACATGTTCATATGCTGACCCAACGACATCGTCAAGTACGATTGTAGTGGGCACGGAACCTTCGGGATTCGACCGCCGGTCAATGGAAACGTGTCGCTTCTTCGAGTGGATCACATTTTTGCTACACTAGATCGCGGATCGTCTCCACAAACGCCGTCATCGAGATGAACGGCGGCTCGAAACGTGCAGCGCGCCACAGACGCGGGCTGGTGGGAGCAGTATTATGCTGTGGGAGACATTCTCCTGCCCTTACATGGGACCTGTGGTAGTAATCGTAGACGCGCTGACAGCTACGAACCACCTGCATCCCTTCATGCTTGATGTCATTCCCGCCGGCCGAAGTGGCCGTGCGGTTAAAGGCGCTGCAGTCTGGAACCGCAAGACCGCTACGGTCGCAGGTTCGAATCCTGCCTCGGGCATGGATGTTTGTGATGTCTTTAGGTTAGTTAGGTTTAACTAGTTCTAAGTTCTAGGGGACTAATGACCTCAGAAGTTGAGTCCCATAGTCTCAGAGCCATTTGAGCCATTTGATGTCTTTCCCGATTGTGATGTCGCCTGTCAGCAGTATAATTGTCCGCTTCTCGGAGCCAGAACTGTGTTACAGTAGTGTTAGGAGCATTATAGTGAACTCACGTTAATGTCTCGGAGAGCAAATTCGCCTGATGTAAACCGTACGGAACCCATCTGGGTCGCTATCGGCTGCCATCACCGCGTACGCAGATCAATGGCTCGTTATTTACGCGAATTACATGACATGTGGGTAGACATTTGATGCCACATACCTCCACAAACCTACTAATAAACTGTCGGAAGCCGGCCGCTGTGACTTAGCGGTTCTAGGTGCTTCAGTCCGGAACTGTACTGCTGCTCTGGTTGCAGGTTTGAGTCCTGCCTCGGGGATGGATGTGTGTGATGTCCTTAGGTTAGTTAGGTTTAAGTAGTTCTAAGTCTAGTGGACTGATGACCTCAGACGTTAAGTCTCATAGTGCCTAGAGCCATGTAAACCAATTTTTTTTATTTTTTTTTATTTTTTTATTTATTTATTTATTTTTTTTTTTTTTGAAACTGTCGGATCTCTGATGCCCAGAGTCAGTGACGTATTTCGTTCCAAAGACGGACAAACACGCTATTATGCAAGTGGTCATAATGTTTTGGCTCATCAGTGTATACTGCATGACAGAAAAAGGGAAGCACTCAGGAGGGGAGGAAGAAACGAAACGAAGCTTAACGAGCTGAGAGAGCTCTGAAGCAACGCGGCGTACTCGCGCGGTCTAAGGCGTCTTCTCACCGTCCGCGCGGCTCCCTCCGTCATAGGTTCTAGTCCTCCCTCGGTCATGGGTGTGTGTCTTGTCCATAGCGTAAGTTAGTTTAAGTAGTGTGTAACCTTAGGAACCGACGACTTAAGCAGTTTGGTCCCATAAGATCTTACCACAAATTTAGAAATTAAAAAAAAAAAAAAAAAAAATGCTCTGATATTTCAGCGACAAGAAAATCGAGTTAAATTTACAAAGAACTTGACAGTATAGCCCACTTAACAGTATGACGTTGTACCTCCTCTGACCTGATTCGGTTGGGAAGGTTGTTACTAGTCGTCGTATTCTCTGCTGAGGCAAGGTGGCCCACAACTGTTGTATCTAACCTTCGATATAGGCCGCCCGGTTAGCCGAGCGGTCTAACGCACGGCTTTCCGGAGAGGGAAGGAGCGCCTGCTGCCCGCCCGGCGGACTTATGTCGAGGTTCGGTGAGCCTTCCAGTCTGTGGATGGTTTTTAGGCGGTTTTCCATCTGCCTCGGCAAATGCGGGCTGGTTCCCCTTATTCCGCATCAGCTACACTATGTCGGCGATTGCTGCGCAAACAAGCTCTCCACGTACGCGTACACCACCATTATTCTACCACACAAACATAGGGGTTGCACTCGTCTGGTGTGAGACGTTCCCTTTGGGGTAGGGCAGGGGGAGGGACCGCACAATAACCCTGGGTGGGTTGACATCCGAGCTGGTACCACATATGTTCTGTCGGGGACAGGTGTTATGGTATTAAAGCCAGCCTACCCATGCGACAGTAATTCCCTCTACACGAAATATATTCGTAGTTACGAGTACGAACAACCATCGGCTGTGTAAGTGAATGACGCCAGTGATAACTTTTGTTGGACCGGGACTCGAACCCGGATTTCCCGCTTTACGCTAGCGGTCGCCTTAATCGCTTTGGCTAACCGTGCAAGACTCGCGGCCAGACCCAAACTTCCACGTCTCGTCGTTCCTGCGTCACACCCTGCACGTGTACACATATTATGTAACTCCCGTACAGGAAAGGACATTTTAATTGAACGTTGCTGCCTGGTACCGGCGGATAAATACGATACTTCAGTGGCTGTGTTGTTAACATGGACCACGCAATGTTCCCTTCAGACATGCATGCATGTCCTAAGAAGCGTTGCGCCGTTCATCTTGTATGTCCGAAGGAGCATTGCATCTTTCATCTTAACAGCAAAGACACTGCACTATCGTACTGCAATTCCCCTGCCCGGCAGCTGCTCCAATGAACGGCGAGGTATGACACAAAATGCGGCGGGAATTCCATTACTCGTTCTCTGGTGGCAGACGCTGATGTGAAGTTGTTACAATGTTCTTAGTGCACAATATGGCGGCCCTGCCTTGCAGTGATCTGACGTGGTCCACCGGAACCTTGGCGAAGATTATGCCAGCCCCCTAGTTTCCACGCAGTCCAATATCGAGTCTTTATCACATCCTAATGGCCAACAAATCTGAATATTGCACGATTCGATCTGCCTGCCAAATACACCCGCAGTGAAGTCCCTTTTAAACTCCGTCAGGTGTTTATTTTGCTGTCTCATATGTGTACGTGCCATCTCCATGCCCTTCACAGTGATCAAACAACATCTCATGCTGATGCCGTCTCTTACATAACCTAACAGGCCTGATAGTAACACTGAGCATGAACGATGCTGCTCCACTCTGATGGCCATTCTAAATGTCACAGAGAACTGTGACTCAGGTTATTTACATACTTGCTGAGGATGTATGCACGTTCTAAGTTCTCTGATATGCGACCATGTCCTCTGGGTGCTTCACGTTTGATGCCAACCAATGTAGTTTCTTTGAATGCCCGATGAAACTTCGACAATTTTCCATAGGAGATCGCTGTTATCACGTGGCGTGATATTCAACATGCTTCCCTATAAATAACATTGCAACTAAAAATGGTTCAAATGGATCTGAGCACTATGGGACTCAACATCTTAGGTCATAAGTCCCCTAGAACTTAGAACTACTTAAACGTAACTAACCTAAGGACATCACACACACCCATGCCCGAGGCAGGATTCGAACCTGCGACCGTAGTAGTCCCGCGGTTCCGGACTGCAGCGCCAGAACCGCACGGCCACCGCGGCCGGCTGCAACTAAACAAACGCGTAATAGAGAGATTGGTGTAGTACGTAGGTGTCCCATGAATTGCTAAACAATAATATTTTATGAACATACAGCATAAGTGACATCTCTCATCAGTCTCAAAGCATCCCCTTCGTGGCAGGAAGGAAGGTTGTGATTTAACGTCCCGTCGAAGGCATGTTTATTAGAAACACAGCCCAAGTCGTGTTTGGGCAAGGATGTGGAAGGAAATCGATAGTGTCCTTTTCAAGAGAACCATCCTGGCATTTGCCTTACGCTCTTTAAGGAAGCCACAGACAACCTAGATACGGATGGGCGGGCAAAGATTTGAATCCGGCCGGGTTGGCCGAGCGGCTCTAGGCGCTACAGTCTCGAACCGCGCGACTGCCACGGTCGCAGGTTCGAATGCTGCATCGGGCATGGGTGTGTGTGATGTCCTTAGGTTAGTTAGGTTTAAGTAGTTCTAAGTTCTAGGGCACTGATGACCTTAGAACTTAAGTCCCATAGTGCTCAGAGCCAAAGATTTGAATCGTCTTCTTGTCGAATGCTGGACTAGTTTCTTACTACTGCGGAATGTCACTCAGTTCTTCGGTGCAAAAGAACCCAGAAGATCTGAGGAAATGATTCTGCCTTGGAAACAAAGCACACTCGTGTATTTTCTCCATGATCATCTGCTCAAAATACAGGGGGACTTGTGGTGATACGGAGGGTTTTTTTATGGTATCAGTTAGCGGAGCAATGACATTTGGCAGGCCTCCGCCCGAACTTATTCGTGTTAAATACGGTATAACATAGACAATGTTTGTATAAATTATGTCAATTTCTGTTTTGAAACCTGGAAATGTATGTTTTTGTTGTTACTTATGTTTTATGAGCGGAGCGGCAGCGGAAGGAATCTCCCACCTGGGCTGGAATGCTGAAGTCGCCGGACGCAGACGTCAGAGAATCGGCGACCATGCGCAGTAATAAGATGCTGGAAGCTTCCATTAGGTGCTATGGCCTATGTTTTTAACAATGAAATTATGTTTCATAAATGAAAATGTAATATTTTCACCTCAGTCCCGTCTCAGAGTTCGAAGTTCGCTGTTCTCTAGGAGGCACGCTTGATGGCAGATGAATAATGAAATACTTACATAGCAGTCATCTGTGTATCGTGTAAGGAAATAAAACATTTTGTGTCTTCTAAGAATTAATTATTCTGAAATTTGATGGCTCACGTTTATTTGTACTGAGACTTGCGTGAAGAGCAGGAAGAGCGGTGATTTTTACTGAATGAAAATTTATATACATTAGGGCGGTAAAAGAAAGTGGTGCTTGATCTCCGAAGTTTACGAGAAGTGTGATATAAATGAATTATTTTCAAAACATAATAATCCGATAGGGCATTTCTGTGAAACATTATAAATTTTGTTATTCAAATGGTTCAAATGGCTCTGAGCACTATGGGACTTAACTTCTGAGGTCATAAGTCCCCTAGAACTTAGAACTACTTAAGCCTAACTAGCCTAAGGACATTACACACATCCATGCCCGAGGCAGGATTCGAACCTGCGACCGTAGCGGTCGCGCGTTTCCAGATTGTAGCGCCTAGAACCGTCGGTCACCTCGGCTGGCTGTTATTCAAGAGGCGTCTAAACTGAAAGCAAATTACATAATTAATAATTTCCTGCGTTTGAGATATGTTAATACGATTACCAGAGACAATAGTACTTACGGATCTTGGTGTTGACAGTCACCCTTGGTTTGCATAGTAACGGATAAATCACAGACATTCATTACTAGACTGGCAATACCTTATACAGTACCACTGGTGTCACTGAAGCCAGCAGTTTATAATAGCATTACGGCGGCGAGCGCAAAGGCTGCGCACACAGCTGTATATTTACTGATAAAGCACTCGTCAGAAATGGGAATAAATTGATCCAAAGCTAAGGTACCTTTAGAATTGTGACATATTGGTCAGTACATGCGTCGTGTTCGGCTGTAATTTTTCGTACAGCAGACGGAAGATAGAAAGAAAGGTATATGTCTCAATGCAAACACAACTGGAAAATTCTTAACGCATTTTTGCTTTTGCACTGTATTTAGGCCTAAATGATTACATTACAGTTTCTCTTATCAGAAATATTGGCAGTATGTAAATAGTTTGTGTATATTTTAGGGAGTTTAGTAATATAATATTCGTAGACATAGCACTTGCTTTGAACCAGTTTTGATTACCTTCCCCCTACAAGTAGAACGTCCGATTTGCCACTGATAATAAGTATCTTTATCCATTTGAGTGTTCTTACGAAAACTAAAGTCTGCTTCAAACGTGTAAATATGTAAGTTGATGCTGTTCTCAGAACATGATTCTACAATGTATGTGTTATACTCAACTAGCATGCAAATATTTGCTCAACTGCAGAAGTTCTTTAAACCCCCTCGTAAAGCTTACGTCATTTCATTTCAGAAAATAGTGTTAGTACCACACACACACACACACACACACACACACACACACACACCTCCTGACACCGCCACCTTACCTCACCAAATGTTAGGCTTAAGTAAAAGTTAGGTCTTTGCCAGTCTAGTAATGTATGTCTGTGGGACAACGAATAGAAGATCTTTGGTTTCAACACGTAATTACACCAAGAGATAATTTTTCTGAAGCATTTATACTATTTAGTGCCCACAGTTCGGCCGCTGGAGCGGAGTGAACCTGTCTAAATAATAATTTTATTAATCTTCCGATACATAGAGACGTGGTTAGTCACGCTCTCTGTGAAGAAAATAGTCGAACTTACGTGGCCTAAGAGCTACGTAAGGTACGTTCAGCCAGAAGAGTCTTTAAAGAAATGAAATGTCGTGTGGCTAGGGCTTCCCATCGGGTAAACCAGTCGCCTGGTGCAAGTCTTCTTAGCTGACGCCGCTTCAGTGACTTGCGCGTCGATGGGAATGAGATAATGATAAAGACAACACAACACAACACAACCCTCAGTCCCCGCGCGGAGAAAATCTCCGACCCAGCCGGGAATCGAGCCCGGCCCCCTTAGCATGGCATTCCGTCGCACTAACCACGCAGCTATCGAGGCGGGCAATGTCTTTAACCTTGTGATCCCCCTAATATACCAATAGAGAGATCGCGCCTTGACCCACTCTGAGGTAGTAGCATCTCAGCCATGAAAAAGTAAATTACGAGGTGCAATCAAGTTCTAAGGCCACCGATTTTTTTTCTAATTAACTACTCACCCGAAATCGATGAAACTCGCGTTACTTCTCGACGTAATCGCCCTGCAGACGTACACATTTTTCACAACGCTAACGCCATGATTCCATGGCAGCGGCGAAGGCTTCTTTAGGAGTCTGTTTTGACCACTGGAAAATCGCTGAGGCAATAGCAGCACGGCTGGTGAATGTGCGGCCACGGAGAGTGTCTTTCACTGTTGGAAAAAGCCAAAAGTCACTAGAAGCCAGGTCAGGTGAGTAGGGAGCATGAGGAATCACTTCAAAGTTGTTATCACGAAGAAACTGTTGCGTAACGTTAGCTCGATGTGCGGGTGCGTTGTCTTGGTGAAACAGCTCACGCACAGCCCTTCCCGGACGTTTTTGTTGCAGTGCAGGAAGGAATTTGTTCTTCAAAACATTTTCGTAGGATGCACCTGTGACCATAGTGCCCTTTGGAACACAATGTGTAAGGATTACGCCCTCGCTGTCCCAGAACATGGACACCATCATTTTTTCAGCACTGGCGGTTACCCGAAATTTTTTTAGTGGCGGTGAATCTGTGTGCTTCCATTGAGCTGACTGGCGCTTTGTTTCTGGATTGAAAAATGGCATCCACGTCTCATCCATTGTCACAACCGACGAAAAGAAAGTCCCATTCATGCTGTCGTTGCGCGTCAACATTGCTTGGCAACATGCCACACGGGCAGCCATGTGGTCGTCCGTCTGCATTCGTGGCACCCACGTGGATGACACTTTTCGCATTTTCAGGTCCTCATGCAGGATTGTGTGCACAGAACCCACAGAAATGCCAACTCTGGAGGCGATCTGTTCAACAGTCATTCGGCGATCCCCCAAAACAATTCTCTCCACTTTCTCGATCATGTCGTCAGACCGGATTGTGCGAGCCCGAGGTTGTTTCGGTTTGTTGTCACACGATGTTCTGCCTTCATTAAACTGTCGCACCCACGGATGCACTTTCGACACATCCATAACTCCATCACAACATGTCTCCTTCAACTGTCGATGAATTTCAATTGGTTTCACACCACGCAAATTCAGAAAACGAATGATTGCACGCTGTTCAAGTAAGGAAAACGTCGCCATTTTAAGTATTTATAACAGTTCTCATTCTCGCCGCTGGCGGTAAAATTCCATCTGCCGTACGGTGCTGCCATCTCTGGGACGTATTGACAATGAACGCGGTCTCATTTTAAAACAATGGGCGTGTTTCTATCTCTTTCCAGTCCGGAGAAAAAAAATCGGAGGCCTTAGAACTTGAATGCACCTCGTACACATTATTATGGCAGCTCTGTTAACTTTAAGTGAATGCTTTACTACACTTGAAAGTGACACAGATACATGACACTCTTTTACTACATAATCACCAAGTATCTGTAAACAACGACTGGAACGTTGAACCAATTATCGCCAACAGAAATGCGTTCCTTGGTGACGGATTTGTTCGAGAAACGCTCTGTGAACGTTCTCGTCTCTGGAAAAACCTGACCCACTATTCTTCCACCATTTCACGATCTTTCAGCTTGCCGAAAAGATGGAAATCATATGGTGCAAGATCTGGAGCTCTCAATTAGCATATACGTCCGCATCTACACACATACTCCTCAAGCCACTGTATGGTGCACTTCGGTCGGTACCATGCACATTACTAGTCATTTCTCTTCCAGTCCCGCTCGTAGACGGGACGAGAGAGAAACGACCGTCTATATGCCTCCGTACGAGTCCTAATTTCTTTTCCCTTGTCTTCGTGCTCCTTACGCGAAATATGCCTCGACGGTAGTAGAATAGTTCTGCTGTCAGATTCAAATGCGTGCTCTCAGCCACGCAGGCCCGTGCGGCCATCAAATTGTTGTCACCATTTAACTACGCGACACTGTACTGGGTCCGTATATTGCCAGGGTGTCACGGTAATATGAATGACATTTAGACGTTTTGCCCACAAGAATCTTAATGCGTTGCGTAGTGTGCGTTTCCAGTTGCAGCGCCCGCATCTCGTGGTCGTGCGGTAGCGTTCTCGCTTCCCACGCCCGGGTTCCCGGTTTCGATTCCCGGCGGGGTCAGGGATTTTCTCTGCCTCGTGATGGCTGGGTGTTGTGTGATGTCCTTAGGTTAGTTAGGTTTAAGTAGTTCTAAGTTCTAGGGGACTGATGACCATAGATGTTAAGTCCCATAGTGCTCAGAGCCATTTGAACCATTTGAACCAGTTGCAGCACCGTTTCACTCCCTTAACCGTACGAAAGGAGAACCGTGTCTGCAGGAGACACACAACAACATGTACTGTCTTCTGAGAATAACCACTCCCGTTGCACAGTTTTCTTAACGTTGAATGAAATTTGTAACTTATTTTCGCAAGTCTCCACGTACTTGAAAACTTACTGTTTTGTGTGAATATGGATATCCATAGGCGTAAAACCAAGTCCGGCCACTGAGACTCAGTATTCCCGTGGTTGCCTAAATTGCTTAAGTAAATACCGCGATATATCGTTTGAAAGGGATTTGACAAATTCTTGAACAGTTAAATTCTTCTGAATGATATACTGATGAACAGTAAAATTTAATAATCTTAGGGTGCTGTCTGCATCTACATCTGCAGGGATACTCTGCAAGTCACACTTCAGTGCTTGGCAGAGGGTTCATCGAAACACCTATACGATAGTTCTCTGTTATTCCAATCTCGTACAACCCACAGAGAAAACGAACACCTGTATCTTCCGTGCGAGCTCTGATTTCCGTTATCTTATTGTGATGATCGTTTATCGCTATTTACGTACGTGTCAAAAAATATTTTCCGATTCGGAGGAGAAAGTTGGTGATCGAAATTTCGTGAGAAGATTTCGCCGCAACGGAAAACTCCTTTGTTTTAATTATGTCCATCTCAAATCCTGTGTCACGTCAGTGACACTTCTTCCCTATTTCTCGATAATACAAAAGGTGCTGCTCTTCTTCGAATTATCTCGATGTACAGGGTGTTATAGTTAAAGTTAAGCTTTCAGAGCGATGTAGAAATAACATCACTGGTCAGATGACGTCAAATTGCAACGGAATACTATCGGAGAAGGGGGGAAACGTATGCCAGAAGAAAAATAAATAGTTACAAAATGTAGCGGTGGATGGCACTGTAAGCATCATAATTTAATAGTGGTCGACTGCAAATCAGAAATGAATCATACAACAAGCCTAAGGTGTACGTTTCACGTTAAACAAACTGTACTGTTCAGTGTACATGGGTGTACAGGTGTGATACTGTTGGTTACGCAAGTCCATCCACCACCGCCAGGACATATCACATCGGATGGAAGAAATCGGTTTTTAATTGTCCTGAGGCCAGAAACAGCATAAAAAACATCAATCAGAATCAAATCGGATTATTAATTTCCGTGTGACCGGAGTAAAATATATTTAATACGCTGTCAACCGTTTTCTACAACAAGTTGAAACCATGAAACAGCATGTTCCACAATGAGATTTTCACTCTGCAGCGGAGTGTGCGCTGATATGAAACTTCCTGGCAGATTAAAACTGTGTGCGCCGGCCGGAGTGGCCGAGCGGTTCTAGGCGCTACAGTCTGGAACCGCGCGACCGCGCTCTGAGCCATTTGAACCATTTGAACCAAAACTGTGTGCCGGACCGAGACTCGAACTCAGGGCCTTTGCCTTTCGCGGGCAAGTACTCTACCATCTCAGCTACCCGAGCACGACTCAAACCCCGTCCTCACAGCTTTACTTCTCCGCAATATCCTTTCTTCCAGGAGTGCTAGTTCTGCAAAGTTAGTAGGAGAGCTTCTGTGAAGTTTGGAAAGTAGGAGACGAGGTACTGGCGGAAGTAAAGCTGTGACGACGGGGCGTGAGTCGTGCTTCGGTAGCTCAGTTGGTAGAGTGCTTGCCCGCGAAAGGCAAAGGTCCCGAGCTCGAGTCTCGGTCCGGCACACAGTTTTAATCTGCCAGGAAGTTTCAGCATGTTCCACAACTGATTGAAGTGTTTCTGGGGTCACCTTCAGAATGTGTTGCGCAATGCGTGCCTTCAATGCAGCTAAGTTTGTAATCGGAACACTGAACACAACATCTTTCAGATAGCCCCACAGCCAGAAGTCACACGGATTAAGATCAGGTGATCGGAATGGCCAGGCTGATAATTCTAGCATTTCCGAAATGGCGCTTCAGCAGCTGCTTAACTGAATTTTCAATGTGCGGAGGTGCGCCGTCTTGCATAAAAATGTTCTCATCCACATATCCACGCTGTTGGAGAGCTGGAATGATGTGGTTGCGCAAAAGACACTCATAGTGCTTACCAGTGACGGTACAGGTAACAGGACCGGAAGCAGGTGTCCCTTCGAAAAATATGGCCCTATGATAAATTATGCCGTAAACCCGCACCAGACAGTGGCTTCTTCGGGATGAAGTGGTACTGGTTGATTTGCGTGTGGATTTCCCGTTGCCCATATTCGATAATTCTGTGTATTGACATATCCCGTCAGATGGAAGTGGGCTTCGTCTGGCCACAAAATCTTCCACGGCCAATCATTCTCCAGTTCCAAGCGAGCAAGAAATTCTAAAGCAAAGGTATCTCTTGCTGGCAGGTCAACAGCAAGCAACTCGTGCACATTGCTAATTTTGAACGGATAGCAAAGAAGGCTGTGTCGTAGGATTTTACGCACCGTGCTCACGGGTATGTCCAATATTCTGGCAATTCTCCGTGAACTACACGTTTGCACACCATCACTCGTCTCCTCCTGCATTGCTGTGGCCACTGCTTCCACTGATGTCGAATTAATTCGTTTTCTATTTGCACACCAAAAGAAATCGTCTTTTCTCATTTCCGAATCATTTTCTACAGACCCACGGCAGTCATCGCACCAACGCCTTTTTCTCAAACCCTTCAGTGTCCGGAACTTCTTCAGAGCGACGTGCGCACAGTCACCATTCTTGCAATACAGCTTTACAAACAGAGCGCGATCCTGCATTGAGACAGTCATGGCGAACGTCGCAGACGCAAAGGAGGAAAAGCCGTGCACCCGGCGTGTTTATACCAACTCGAATGGGTCGTGTGCGTGACAGGTGTTTTCATTTACGCATTCTGACACGTACACCGCCATCTATTGATCAGTTTTTACCGTATTTGTTTTTTCTCCTGTGAGAGAGCAGTTCACAAGTCGTGCCTAGCTAGCTCACTCGGTAAGAACACTCTCTCTTTGCAAGCGAAAGGCAAGGTTCGGGGTTTTAAGCTCCGATTTAAGCTGCCAGGAAGCTTCTACAGCCATCAGCACACGGGCCGTGCAATCGAAGTTGAGCGTTAAGCGTGCTCAGTTGCTGCCTCATAGCGTAAAAAAAAGCACGTTCCGGAGTCTTTCCGAACGTGCAGAGCAATAGCTGACATGAACGTGCATTTGGACGTTGACCAGTGAGATGGAAGGACGCCACCTACGTCACATCTCCCTTCAGTACAAACTCGCGAGACACCTCATTAGCTTTCAGTTGAATGCCATTCGTATATATGCCGTTTCTAGGCATCAGAAAACAGAATTTCTTGAAAACCCGTCATTAATTGAACGATTTGTTTTAATAAAATGACAGGAAACATAATATTGATGATAAAAGAATTATTATAACTTGAGTGTTATGAAAGTATGCCGTTTCAAGACAAATTCACAGCCAGCCGAAGTGGCCGAGCGGTTCTAGGCGCTTCAGTCCGGAACCGCGCGACCGCTACGGTCGCAGGTTCGAATCCTGCCCCGGGCATGGATGTGTGTGATGTCCTTAGGTTAGTTAGGTTTAAGTAGTTCTAAGTTCTAGGGGACTGATGACCTCAGATGTTAAGTCCCATAGTGCTCAGAGCCATTTGAACCATTTTGAAAAAATTCACAGTGAGAATTGATAAGAAATTAAATTTTCTTGATACAATTTGTTATAATTGAATGTCAATTAACAACATATCTACAATTAAAGCTTTTTGTACACCGAGAGATGTAAAATATGGTCATGCAACATTCATTGTCGGTATAATGTAATGAGTAATTAGTTGATATCAGGAACGCTGCAATCATTGTGGCAATAGCAACGCGCAATGAGTATGTTATGTTGTAAATACTTTCTACGCTACTGATGGACATAGAAAATGCAGATGGCAGTGGACAAGGAACTCTAGTTGCGCCATTTCCTGAAGAAACATTCTTTTCGCTGAAGTAGCGCAAACATTATACAAAGCTAGTTTACATTTTTATTGTAACATTTCGTCTGATAATATTTTGATTCGAACACATTTACTAATTATAATCATGTAATTACATAAAATAAATTAATAAAAATTAAAAAAGAAAACAAATTATAGACTCGTAGAACCTATGGCTTGGAAGAATTTTTGGGAATAGTCTTGGGCAACGCTTGAAAAAGGGATAGTTCTTTTTTTCGTAGAATTCAAGTGGCGGTAACAATTAGTGGTAGATTTGATACCAATTTACCGGTTTCTGGTTCGTGGCACACTATATCTAAATATTTTTACAACTAGACTTCGCGGTTTCTAATAAGTTATGATACCTTCTCATTAGTTTAATAAAATGATATTCTATAACATTCGACGTTATGTAAATGTAAGTGCGGTCATTCTGAAGAGTGAGATTTTTCTATTGACTTAATCTATATACACTCCTGGAAATGGAAAAAAGAACACATTGACACCGGTGTGTCAGACCCACCATACTTGCTCCGGACACTGCGAGAGGGCTGTACAAGCAATGATCACACGCACGGCACAGCGGACACACCAGGAACCGCGGTGTTGGCCGTCGAATGGCGCTAGCTGCGCAGCATTTGTGCACCGCCGCCGTCAGTGTCAGCCAGTTTGCCGTGGCATACGGAGCTCCATCGCAGTCTTTAACACTGGTAGCATGCCGCGACAGCGTGGACGTGAACCGTATGTGCAGTTGACGGACTTTGAGCGAGGGCGTATAGTGGGCATGCGGGAGGCCGGGTGGACGTACCGCCGAATTGCTCAACACGTGGGGCGTGAGGTCTCCACAGTACATCGATGTTGTCGCCAGTGGTCGGCGGAAGATGCACGTGCCCGTCGACCAGGGACCGGACCGCAGCGACGCACGGATGCACGCCAAGACCGTAGGATCCTACGCAGTGCCGTAGGGGACCGCACCGCCACTTCCCAGCAAATTAGGGACACTGTTGCTCCTGGGGTATCGGCGAGGACCATTCGCAACCGTCTCCATGAAGCTGGGCTACGGTCCCGCACACCGTTAGGCCGTCTTCCGCTCACGCCCCAACATCGTGCAGCCCGCCTCCAGTGGTGTCGCGACAGGCGTGAATGGAGGGACGAATGGAGACGTGTCGTCTTCAGCGATGAGAGTCGCTTCTGACTTGGTGCCAATGATGGTCGTATGCGTGTTTGGCGCCGTGCAGGTGAGCGCCACAATCAGGACTGCATACGACCGAGGCACACAGGGCCAACACCCGGCATCATGGTGTGGGGAGTGATCTCCTACACTGGCCGTACACCACTGGTGATCGTCGAGGGGACACTGAATAGTGCACGGTACATCCAAACCGTCATCGAACCCATCGTTCTACCATTCCTAGACCGGCAAGGGAACTTGCTGTTCCAACAGGACAATGCACGTCCGCATGTATCCCGTGCCACCCAACGTGCTCTAGAAGGTGTAAGTCAACTACCCTGGCCAGCAAGATCTCCGGATCTGTCCCCCATTGAGCATGTTTGGGACTGGATGAAGCGTCGTCTCACGCGGTCTGCACGTCCAGCACGAACGCTGGTCCAACTGAGGCGCCAGGTGGAAATGGCATGGCAAGCCGTTCCACAGGACTACATCCAGCATCTCTACGATCGTCTCCATGGGAGAATAGCAGCCTGCATTGCTGCGAAAGGTGGATATACACTGTACTAGTGCCGACATTGTGCATGCTCTGTTGCCTGTGTCTATGTGCCTGTGGTTCTGTCAGTGTGATCATGTGATGTATCTGACCCCAGGAATGTGTCAATAAAGTTTCGCCTTCCTGGGACAATGAATTCACAGTGTTCTTATTTCAATTTCCAGGAGTGTAATAGCCTGCGCTACTTGCAGTAAGATATTTTGCACTTTCTTGTTTTAAGTTTCTTATTTCACATGCTGTAAAGGTTTTGCTGCTGAATAAGAACAGTGATCAAGCAAGAATTTGTGTTGCATTATTTGTAATCGAACTTTCATAAGCCGATGTCCGTATTGTCTGGACATGGTACTTTTCATTTTGCCGCATAACATGTCCATGGATATGAAATATACTAAACAGAACAACATTGCTAGCCTACGGACAAAGGAGCAAATGCGCTTTAATAGAGCTAACAGAAATTTTACGCCCGTCCATTTCGTAAACGTCGTGATGTGCTAGCGAGATACGGGCGACAACTGGCGCCAGAGCGCGTAGCGATCACGTGTACCACGTTGAGAACACGTGCCGTATGCACAAGTCCCATAGTTCCTGAGCGTACAGTCACAGACATACATTACTAGACTGGCACTATCGTATGCAGTATCACTGACGTTACTGGGGGCAGCAGTTTAGAGCTGCAATATGCCGGCGAGCGCAAGGGACTTGTGTGAACAGCTGTTTATTTGCCGATAAGACACTCGTAAGAAATGGGAATAAACTGATACAACTCCGATACCTTTAGAGTTTTGACATAATGGTCAATACATGCGTCGTGTTTGACTGTGAAAGGAAAGGAACAAATCTCAATGCAAGCGTAACAAGAAACATCTTAAGTATTTTTGCTTTTGTACTGTATTAAAGTCTAAATAATAACATTACAGTTTGTCTTATCAGAAATACCGATTGTATATAAATAGTTTATGTCTGTTTTAGCGGGTTTAGTAATCTAGTATTCAAAGACACAGCTTAACGATGTGCTTTTAACCAATTTTGATCGACTTCGGCTTTTCTTTGGATAGTATGCTCGTTAAGAGAGTGATCCTGCAAGCAGGACGTGCTGTTTGTTGTTGATAACAAGGGCTCAAAATGGTTCAGATGGCTCTAAGGACTATGGGACTTAACATCTTAGGTTATGAGTCCCCTAGACCTAGAGCTACTTAGCCTGCCGGCCGAGCGGTTCTAGGCGCTACAGTCTGAAACTGCGAGACCGCTACAGTCGCAGGTTCGAATCCTGCCTGGGGCATGGATGTGTGTTATGTCCTTAGGTTAGTTAGGTTTCCGTAATTCTAGGTTCTAGGGGACTGATGACCTCAGCAGTTAAGTCCCATAGTGCTCAGAGCCATTTGAACCATATTGAACCTAGAACTACTTAAACCTAACTAACCTAAGGACATCACACACATCCATGCCCAAGGCAGGATGCGAACCTGCGACCGCAGCAGCAGCGTGGTTCCGGACTGAAGCGCCTAGAACCTCTCGGCCACAGCGGCCAGCGATAACAAGTGCCTTTATTTATTTTAGTGTTCCTACAAAAGCTACAGTCTGCTTTTAACCTTCATATAAGTAAATTGATGTTCTTCTCATAACATTATTCTACATCAGAATGAGATTTTCACTCTGCAGCGGAGTGTGCCCTGATATGAAACTTCCTGGCAGATTAAAACTGTGTGCCGGACCGAGACTCGAACTCGGGAGTTTTACCTTCCGCGGGCAAGTGCTCTACCAACTGAGCTACCCAAGCATGACTCACGCCCCGTCCTCACAGCTTTTCTTCTGCCAGTACTTCGTCTCCTACCTTCCAAACTTTACAGAAGCTCTTCTGCGAACCATTCTACTATTCTACATCGTTATGTTTTAAACTCAGCTAGTACGCAAATATTTTCTCAAATCTAGAAATTCTTTAAGCTACCTCGTAAACCTTAAAACGCCATTTAGTTTCAGAAAATAGTGTTAGTACCGCACACAAACTTCCTGACGTCGCCATCTTACCTCACCAAAAGTCAGTGTTCAGTAAAAGCTACGTCTTGAGCTCTGCACGCTCAACGTTGACGTTCTACACCACGGTCCGTGTGCCTACGGCTTAACGATTGCCCTACTTTGAATCTGACTGTTGCAATTGTTTATGCGCGTCAGTGCATAGTTTCAGAGTCGACCGTTGCTGCTCGGCCAGTCAAGGTTGATGGCTGCGCAGCTTTCCGGGAATAAGTTGACGACTCGATTTCCAGTGCAACTGCGCCCCAGCGAGTGCCGAGGTCGGTCGGCCGAGCTGCGTCTCGGATTACGCAGAACGCAAGCGAGGCCTGCACGTGGGTTGCGCTGAACGGAGCGCAGTTAAGCCGGCCGGCAGATAGCGGCGGAATGTGGCGCAGGAAGTGCACGCCTGCAGCGGCGGCGCCGCCAAGGCCGCAGCGGCCGCGACACCCGGCAGGGCCCTGCTGCTCACAGCGGACCAGTCAAGGGCGGCAGTTTAGTACTATACCTAGAAGAATCTGGGTCATGTTTTTGAGCAAGACTCCCTAGAAATTTCACAACGCATTTTTGTCTTAATTTCGACAGCCAAACGGCGAGCGGAAATTGGACAAATGTGGTATCAGATCTACCAGTGTGAAATCTCTTTTTGCGAAAAAATATTCAATTGCTTGAAAGTAAACAGGATAATTGAGAAACAAAAAATTAGTGATCCGAGGAAGAATAGGAGAATTCCTTGAACATTGCTACTGCAAATTCAGTGCAGTAAGTTCATCTCTTCGAGGCGTAGCCATTTTGCACTTTGCGAGGTGCCGGGGCTAGCAGTGTATTTAACACTAAATTTTTCTAGAATCTTCATATGGAAATGGCGCTCTAAGTCCCCCCCTTTTCTAACTCCGACTTTTGCTGTTGCACAAGGGTTAAGAAGAAACGCGAACTGACTGTAATCGACCCTGCAAGTGGAGTAGAAAAGAGTTTGGCACCTGTAATAATTTAATTTAATGGAAATTAATTAAATAAAGGAAAGTTTCATTAACGTAGTGAGAAATGAAAGGGTTGCTCTACCGATTAACAGAATGAAAGTTCTGTTCCATAATAACCATTTATTATGACTAAACTCAAAATAATAAACAAAACACATGAAACATTTACAATACATCAAATTGGATACTCAAATAAATGCTGTGAAGGTGAAGTTGTCCATAAACTAGATTGTGACATTTATGACCAAGTGGTATGTGGAGCCAATTCCTTGCAACTCAAATCTTAAGAGAGACACCCAGCCAACCCAACATTAATTGCTGCTACAGTAGTGAGAACTCAGACAATGAACATCCAAGACAGAACCACGTAAGAAAAGACGGGAAAAGGCGCACTCTGCTGAGCTCTGATTATCACAGAGCAAAAGTCCCTAATCTGCCGGTGCTGCAGACATACATTACCAAGCTGTCTTCTTAACTGCAAGGACACGATCTGGCGTACCGGAAGCGATGGCTGGTTGCTTCGACATCCCGTCGTGGTAATGATAATGTCGCGAGTATACCCTGAAACAAATTATCCTGGTCTGGTTATTCCAGACTAAAGACTTCCTATCAATACAAATGTGCCTCTGAGGGAGACGAAGAAGGCTCGCCACACAATCACTGACGGTACAGTGATTGATTTTAACAAGCGAAGTCACACAGTAACTCCGATACAGTCAACTTTACCCAAAACTGCTCAAGACGGACAACATAGGCCGCTTGTACGCAGAACGCTCAATTGCCAACTGTACTCGGAAAGTTACGTTGAAGTCGAAACTTCAGCACCTTCGTCAAACAGTTACAATTAAATGAAAGTATATTAGACAGCCAACGGAAGGCAGGCTGTCCATAGCAGCGAGAGCTCAGTCTTGTAACCTACTCCGACCGAAAGGCGAAAGCCGACTATCGCAAGAGCACCCGTACAAGCCGAACACAGAACATTCCCGCCCCCACGACAGTGGTCGTGGTTAAAAGTTCCAATCAGCAACTCGAAAACCGGCGGAAAATTCCCCTCTATTGCCGCCGCAGTACTATTCCACCAATGGAGATACTTGGCGCCAATTTCTGCGCCGATTTTGCTACGTCATGGAGCTATTCCCTGAGCAAGCCAATCACAGGTATGATTTTGCAGAAAACACGGGAATTTACCCACCAAGACTGCCTGGGAACACAAGCCATTCCCACGCCTCGCTGGTAGCCCATCAGAAAGTGTTTTCACTAAGTTTCTGCGAAGTAACGGAATCTCTAGCCCAACAGCCCCTTCTGGCCCCTCCGGGCGTGTCGCTCCCGCTCTTATGACAATGTCGGCGTCTGGAAAGCATCCACTTGACTCCCTCACACCCGTTGGCTTAACCCTTTCAAGCTCAGCAGAACTCGCCTGTCACCGGACCACCTGGGTGACGAGAGACGCTGCATGGGAAGTCCGCGTGCGAAGGAATAGTAAGTTTTCACCGCATGCAATTGGAGAGGAAAATCGAATTACTTAGAGTAAGATAGAATTATGAGAGGGGGCTCATACCACCTCTCAATTTTAAAGCGGCTTTGGTGCGATATTTAAGTGTCAACAAAAAAACTGAATCAATAAAAAATTTTAAAAAGTCCTGTTAAAACTTTTTTGAAATGAGTTGTCTAAAAACAAGAAATAAAATAGAGAAACATTTATCGCTTCTTTGAACAATACTTGAAATTACGTACACTATATGAGGTGCCGATTGAAAAAAATGTTCAAATGTGTGTGAAATCTTATGGGACTTAACTGCTACGGTCATCAGTCCCTAAGCTTACACACTACTTAACCTAAATTATCCTAAGGACAAACACACACACCCATGCCCGAGGGAGGACTCGAACCTCCTCCAGGACCAGCCGCACAGTCCATGGCTGCAGTGCCGATTGAGAGTTTGAAGTTCAATGTTTATCCTCAAAGCTGAGAATCTTAAAGGCTGCTAGAGGGCACTTGTCCGGTGGCTTGTATAGACCGTCTCATTTGCTGTAAATGATATCGTGCACAGTTCAAAGCCACCTCAAAAGTTTCCCTAATTTATTTTGTTCCTTATTTTTAGACAAATCAGTTCACAAAATAGTTTACTGGATTTTTTCAATGTTTTTGTTTATTTCAATTTTATATTGACAGTTAAGTATCGTACCAAAACCATTTTAATGCGCAAAATGGCTAGGCCTTGAAGAGATGAAATTCTTGACACTCCATTTACAGATGCACCTATTTGAGAAGTATTCCGATTTTCCCTCAAACAATTAAATTTATCTCTATTATAGTGGTTACCACCAAGCAATTATTTATTTACTTTTTTTTTTTTTTTTTTGCAAAAATAGACCTCACGCTAGTGAATTTGATGCCATTTCCCACTATTCGCTTGGTTATGAAAATCAAGACATTTGTTTGTCGTTGGTATATCAATTGCGCCACAGACGATAAAGAACTTGAAAGGTCGTCTGACCGGGTGACAGTGTCGTAAAAAGAGTTTATAAGACGGGCATCCCCCTTGAACCACGGACTTTGCCGCAGTGCTGTCATTTGCCTGCCTTAACCATACAGGTAGCCATACCGCAAGTGTAACTATACACGAGGGCCATCTGTAGAGAGGCCACAGGATCGTATGGTTCCTGAGACGAGGCAGCAGGCGCAACAGTATGGATGATTGACTCATCATACCTTGCAACATTAGCCAACATTGGCTCGTTACGTTGGTACTGCGAGCAATTGAAAACACGAAAATCTGTAGGCGTGTCCGAGCGGTTCTAGGCGCTTCAGTGCGGAACCGCGCTGCTGATACGGTCGCAGGTTCGAATCCTGCCTCGGCCATGGATGTGTGTGATGTCCTTAGCTTATACTGTATTCCTTGAGGGTACGAAATGCTCCGAACTGAAGACTACAACGATTGTCGCATTAAATTGTCAAAATTCCGAGCCGCTTGGAAGGCCCTTCCAATAATGCTCCACTCCAGGCAAATGCCGGGATGGTTCCTTTGAAAGGGCACGGCCGACTTCCTTCTCCATTCTTCCCTAATCCGATGAGACCGATGACCTCGCTGTTTGGTCTCTTCCCCCAAACCAACCAACCGACCATAATGCTCCATACGTTCTCAACTAGGAAGCGATCTAGCAACCTTGCTTGCCAAGGTAGAGTCTGACATGCACGAAGACAAGCTGCAGAAACTCTCGCCCTTTGGGGACGGGTATTATCTTGCTGAAATGTAACCTCAGGATGGATTGCCACAAAGGGCAAACAAAGCGACGAAAGATCCGTACACAAAGACTGGAAAGTTGCACAGGTCACACCAATATTCAAGAAAGGTAGTAGGAGTAATCCACTAAATTACAGGCCCATATCGTTAACGTCGATATGCAGCAGGATTTTACAACATATATTGTGTTCTGACATTATGAATCACCTCAAAGAAAACGGTCTATTGACACACAGTCAACATGGGTTTAGAAAACATCGTTCCTGTGAAACACAACTAGCTCTTTATTCACATGAACTGCTGAGTGCTATTGACAAGGGATTTCAGATCGATTCCGTATTCCTGGATCTTCGGAAGGCTTTTGATACGGTACCTCACAAGCGGCTCGTAGTGAAATTGCGTGCTTGTGGAATATCGCCTGTTATGTGACTGGATTTGTGATTTCCTGTCAGACAGGTCACAGTTCGTAGTAATTGACGGAAAGTCATCGAGTAAAGCAGAAGTGATGTCTGGCGTTCCCCAAGGTAGTGTTATAGGCCCTTTCCTGTTCCTTTCTATATAAACGTTTTTTGAGACAATCTGAGCAGCCGTCTTCGGTTGTTTGCAGATGACGCTTTCGTTTATCGGCTAATAAAGTCATCAGAAGATCAAAACAAACTGCAAAACGATTTTTAAAAGTTATCTGAATGGTGCGAAAAGTGGCAATTGACCCTAAATAACGAAAAGTGTGAGGTCATCCACGTGAGTGCTAAAAGGAACTCGTTAAACTTCGGCTACACGATAAATGAGTCTAATCTACAAGCCGTAAAATCAACTAAATACCTAGGTATTACAATTACGAATAACCTAAATTGGAAGGAACACATAGAAAACGTTGTGGGGAAGTCTAACCAAAGACTGAATTTTATTGGCAGGACACTTAGAAAATGTAACAGACCTACTAAGGAGACTGTCTATACTACGCTTGTCCGTCCTCTTTTAGAATACTGCTGCACGGTGTGGGATCCTTACCAGACCATCGAAAAAATTCAAAGAGAGGCAGCACGTTTTGTATTATCGCGAAATATGGGAGAGAGTGTCACAGAAATGATACAGGATTTGGGCTGGAAATCATTAAAAGATAGGCGTTTTTCGTTGCGACGGAATGTTCTCACGAAATTCCAATCACCAACATTTCTCCTCCGAATGAGAAAATATTTTGTTGACACCACCCTACATAGGGCGAACGATCACCACGATAAAATAACGGAAACCAGAGTTTTTACGGAAAGATATAGGTGTTCATTCTTTCCGCGCCCTATACGAGATTGGAATAATAGAGAACTGTGAAGGTGGTTCGATGAACCCTCTGGCAGGCAGTTGAATGTGATTTGCAGAGTATCCATGTGGGTGTAGATGTAGAAAATCGTCGATGTACCGGTGTGCAGCAAAGATGCCGCAGCTGACAACGAAAGGGATCGTGCTACGAAGAGAAATTACATCCCAGGCACCTGGTTATCCCATCATATGGCGGGTAACAGTCAGGCTGGTATCCTACCGCGGTCCAGCGGGCCTCTCCAGACACCTCTTCAGATCCAGAATGAGATTTTCACTCTGCAGGGGAGTGTGTGCTGATATGAAACTTCCTGGCAGATTAAAACTGTGTGCCGGACCGAGACTCGAACACGGGACCTTTACCTTTCGCGGGCAAGTGCTCTACCACCGAGCTACCCAAGCACGACTCACGCCCCGTCCTCATAGCTGCAGAGTGAAAATATCATTCTGGGAACATCCCCCAGGCTGTGGCTAAGCCATGTCTCCGCAATATCCTTTCTTTCAGGAGTGCTAGTTCTGATAGGTTCGCAGGAGCTTCTGTAAAGTTTGGAAGGTAGGAGACGAGGTACTGGCAGAAGTAAAGCTGTGAGGACGGGCCGTGAGTCGTGCTTGGGTAGCTCGGTGGTAGAGCACTTGCCCGCGAAAGGCAAAGGTCCCGAGTTCGAGTCTCGGTTCGGCACACAGTTTTAATCTGCCAGGAAGTTTCACCTCTTCAGATGTCGTTGGGCTCATTTCGAAGTAGGAGTCATCAGTGAAGACAATGAGATTTCAGGCCGATGAAGTGTCTGGAGATGTCGTGGACATCGGTGGGATACCTGCCTGACTGTTACCCGCCATATGGCGCGATAACCAGGTGTGATGGTCTGGGCTGCCGTTTCTTTTCATAGCAGGACCCCGTTTGGTTGCCCTTCATGGCAGGCTGTTCTGGACTTACATTTCAGCAAGATAATGCCCGCCTGCACACGGCGAGAGTTGCCACTGCTTGTCTTCGTTCTTGCCAAACCATACCTTGGCCAGCAAGGTCGCCGGATCTCTACCCAATTGAAAACATTTGGAGCATTGTGGCAGGGACTTCCAACCATCTCGGTATTTCGACGATTTAACGCGCCAATTGTCGTTATCTTCATTTTAATACCAACATTTAGGCAGTCACTGTACAGCTCCGCGATTGTAATTGTTTATTCTGATACGTGTTTATTAGAATCAAATACCAGGTTCTTTAACCAGCCTTGCCAAGGTATTAGCTTTGATTTGTCAATCTTTGTTAGATGTTTCGCCATGTGCTTTCAAGATAATAAACTAAATGATTTGTGATTCTTGTTTAATTTCGTAAATAACGACTACGTTATTAGTTGTTTTGGAGGGCCGTTATTAATTATGTCAGCCTAACAGGGCAAATATATATATATATATATATATATATATATATATACCTCTACTCCAAGTACATCCCGCATAACCTTGCATCTGAAATGCGTTCGAGGTGGGGTGCAACACGATAGAGCGTGTGGGTGTAAAGAATGAAGTCAGTAACGATGTCATTAGAGACGGAACACCGGATCGAATGGTGATAAAATACACCTCGCTCATTTGAAAGGAGTCATCCGACCATTTACGTCACGGAACTTGGGGAAATCAGGTGCGCCGCAGGGGAGTGTCATAGGACCGTTGCTATTCACAATATACATTAATGACCTTGTGGATAACATCGGAAGTTCATGAGGCTTTTTGTCGATGATGCTGTGGTGTATCGAGAGGTTGTAACAGTGGAAAATTGTACTGAAATGCAGGAGGATCTGCAACGAATTGACGCATGGTGCAGGGAATGGCAATTGAATCTCAATGTAGACAAGTGTAATGTGCTGCGAATACATAGAAAGAAAGATCCCTTATCATTTAGCTACAATATAGCAGGTCAGCAACTGGAAGCAGTTAATTCCATAAATTATCTGGGAGTAGGCATTAGGAGTGATTTAAAACGGGATGATCATATAAAGTTAATCGTCGGTAAAGCAGATGCCAGACTGAGATTCATTGGAAGAATCCTAAAGAAATGCAATCCGAAAACAAAGGAAGTAAGTTACAGTACGCTTGTTCGCCCACTGCTACTGCTCAGCAGTGTGGGATCCGTACCAGACAGGGTTGATAGAAGAGATAGAGAAGATCCAACGGAGAGCAGCGCGCTTCGTTACAGGATCATTTAGTAATCGCGAAAGCGTTACGGAGATGATAGATAAACTCCAGTGGAAGACTCTGCAGGAGAGACGCTCAGTAGCTCGGTACGGGCTTTTGTTGAAGTTTCGAGAACGTACCTTCACCGAGGAGTCAAGCAGTATATTGTTTCCTCCTACGTATACCTCGCGAAGAGACCATGAAGATAAAATCAGAGAGATTAGAGCCCACACAGAGGCATACCGACAATCTTTCTTTCCACGAACAATGCGAGACCGGAATAGAAGGGAGAACCGATAGAGGTACTCAAGGTACCCTCCGCCTCACACCGTCAGGTGGCTTGCGGAGTATGGATGTAGATGTAGACACTTAATCCGGATTGCAGGATGGCAATTTGAACAACAATCCTCTCAAATACGAGTCCTCCGAGTTGGTACTGCGTAGAAGAAAGGCGATCTCTCAGGTGAGTGTGTCGCAGATACGGGTCCCCAGCTAGCGAGACACGCCCCACGTGCTTGCGCGCTGACACACGTGGCGCCTGCCAGAACGCAGTGCGCTGCGGCCTTGCTCGCAGCGAGGCCCACACGTGACACGTGAGCCGGCGGCGCGTGACAACGCGCCCTGGCGTGGTGCGGCGCGGCGTTACTCGCCCGTGCTGCTCGCTGTCTGGAATCCAAACTGCAGTCAGGCAGTGCCAGACGCCTGCATCCACAGTGAAGACTGGCTTGTCTGAACTGAGACAGAAGTTGCGAGATACCGAAAGTTCACATGCAGGTGGTGCTAATATCGCGTACACGAGGTATAAAAGGGCAATGCACTGGCGGAGTTGTCATTTGCACTCGGGTGATACACGTTGTAATGTCTCTTGCAGCGGTCTCTCCACGATATTTTCAGAAATTTTTATAAATTATGTAACTCAGTACATATCTCGAAATAACTCTTCTTATCTTACCGATTATCAATGCAAAGTAGTTTCAAGCCCAATTATTCCTTAGAGCGTCCATTTCCTCCATGGAATAGCTTCTCTGCTATCTATGTTTTTTCTTATGAAAAGAATAGGAACTTCTTGCCGATTAGTCGTAAAAGAAGGAGGTATATATGTATGTATTGTTGAGCGACTCGCCATCTTGATGAGATTCTGTATGGGAAGGAGTTTAATACATGAATTAAACTAAAGTAAGTGTGTTCGCGTATTATTTAACGGATTATTATTATTGACAGTGTCTGCTTACTACGCTGTGTTGCACGGGATCAGTGGGGAACGTCTGATTTACACTGGACGAACCTGCCGTTTTGAATGCTCAAGATATCCAGTTACTTCAAATAAATAGGCTAACACGGTCTTACCAGCAGATCTCCGGTCTTCCCCATGTGATCACCGAAAGTTAATAATTATTACAAATGTTTCCAGGAGATCGACTCACAATTTTCGTCGCACCGAGACTTCGAAATTGCTTCACTGCCTTATGGAATTTAAGTTAAGCTTAATTTAATCAGGACAGAACAGTATTGAACGGTGTGAATGTGATAAGCCTGCTTTGTCAATGAAAATTCCCTTAATATACGCATGTTTTTACTATACTGATCAGTGAAGATAAATCAGGCCGGTGTGAGAGAGGTCCTTTAAATTTAAGAAATATTAAAACGTGAAAAGGTTTCCGACTTGATTACTGCCTCACGACGGGAATTACCATACTTTGAAAGCGAAATGGTTGTTGGAGTGTTGCAGCGAGAGCCATTGAAACGTCCCCTTAGAAAAATTAGTGAATTATTGTGCTGATAAACCCCTTACGTTATTTGATTTTCAAACAGCTGAGCAAAACTGAACATACTCAGACATTTTTCTCTTTACTTATTCTGATCATCAATAAACTGACACACAGTATTTTTAGTGCAACGCAGTCTGACTTTCAAAAATCCCTACAAAAGAATGGCCCTGACTAACAATAATGTATACCTTTCATGAATCACTTACCTCACAAAAATCTTCTTTACTCGAACTACTGCAATGCAGCGAGCGTCACTACTGCCAGCTAAATAATAGATTCTAACTACTGAAGTCACTAACTACTGATAGGCATAGTTAGCAAATGAAAGATTCTGATAAAGAACAAACAATGTATTTACCTTAATAGTGTTCAAAAGTCATAATATATATATCAGTTCATGACATCCAGTCTTACAAATTTACTGTCTCTGATGGACACACGTCCAGATCATCCGCTCTCAAAATTCCGCCATATCTCTCCCCACATCCACCACTGCTGGCGGCTCACCTCCAACTGCACAACGCTACGTGCAGTTAGCAGCCAACTGCCCAACACTACAATAGCGAATGTTCCAAAAATTCCAACCAGCCACAGCCTTCACACAGCACAGTCAGTGATTTTCATATAGAGCGCTACGTGGCGTTACCAATATAAAAATCTAAACAGCCTACTTACAGCATGGGACATCCCATTTCGGAAATACGTTACGGAATTCAGTATTTCGAGATACACAGTTCCGAGTGTGCCGAGAAAATCAAATTTCAGGCATTACCTCTCACCATGGACAACGCAGTAGCCGACGGCCTTCACTTAACGACCGAGAGCAGTGGCGTCTGCGGACAGTTGTCAGTGCTAACAGACAAGCAATACTAGGTGAAATAAAGTAGAAATCAACGTGGGATGTACGACGAGCGTATCAGTTAGGACAGTGTGGGGAAAGTTTGCCGTTAACGGGCTATTGCAGTTGAAACTGCTTTATTTAAATGAGTTCAAATGGTTCAAATGGCTCTGAGCACTATGGGACTCAACATCTGTGGTCATAAGTCCCCTATAACTTAGAACTACTTAAACCTAACTAACCTAAGGACATCACACTCATCCATGCCCGAGGCAGGATTCGAACCTGCGACCGTAGCAGTCGCGCGGTTCCTGACTGAGCGCCTAGAACCGCTAGACCACCGCGGCCGGCTTTAAATGAGTGTGTCTGTACTTAAATTGCAGACTGACTGAGAAGATGAAACTTCTACGTCATCTGATACTGAAACAGCTGGGTAAAACTGAACGTACTGAGCCCACCTCCTCTTTACTTTTTCTTATCATGTCAAAACTGAGCCACAATATCCAGTACAAAGATACATAATCATGAATAATTTTCAATCTTCAAGTCGGATACTTCCAGATCGTTAGCCTACGCTAACACTTCAGACCTCTACCCACCATCAATGCTAACTTCTCACATTTAACATCCAACTGCCCTACAGTACTTCCATCACTGCTAAAGACTAACTTCAAACTGCCCAACAATACTGGCGATTAACTTCCAACAAGTCCAACCAGCCACAGAGTCTCTTACAAAGAAAGCGCAGTCAGAGATCCAATGCAAAGCGCTACACAGCGCTGCCAACACACAAGCAGCCCACTTACACAGTAGATACGAGTGCTTTTGCTTACAGCACGACATCGCTTGCAGCGCCTCTCCTGGGTTCATCGGCGTATCTGTCGGTCCGTAGGCAAGTGGAAAACCGTGGTCTGGTCAGATGAGTCCCGATTTCACTTAGTAAGAGCTGATAGTAGGGTTCGAGTGTGGCGCGGACCCCACGAAGCCATGGACTGCGGTTGTCAACAGGGCACTGTGCAAGCCGGTGGTGGTGGTGTGGACTGTGTTACATGGAACTGGCTGGTTCCTCTGTAGGTTCGACTACTTGGAGATTGTGCGCAGCTCGCGGTCTAGGGGCTAGCGTTGCCGCCTCTGGGCCCCGGGGTCACGGGTTCGATTCCCGGCCCTGTTGGGGATTTTCTCTACTCGAGGAGTGGGTGTTTGTGCTGTCCTCATCATTTCATCATCATCATCATCATTCGTGACAATAGCTAAATTGGACTGAGTAAAGCCCGCATCTCGTGGTCGTGCGGTAGCGTTCTCGCTTCCCACGCCCGGGTTCCCGGGTTCGATTCCCGGCGGGGTCAGGGATTTTCTCTGCCTCGTGATGACTGGGTGTTGTGTGACGTCCTTAGGTTAGTTAGGTTTAAGTAGTTCTAAGTTCTAGGGGACTGATGACCATAGATGTTAAGTCCCATAGTGCTCAGAGCCATTTGAACCATTTGACTGAGTAAAGAAATTGGACTGTGTGAAAAACTGGCACTTTTTACGGGCGCTGGTGACCGCGCGACTGAGCGCCCAACAAAACCAGACATCATCATCATCATCTACTTGGAGATCGTTTGTATCCATTCATCGACTTCTTGTTTCCAAACAATGTTGCAATTTTTGTGGATGACAACGCGCCGAGTCACCCGGCCACAGCTGTTCGCGATTGGTTTGAAGAACATTGTCGACAGTTCGAGAGAATAGTTTGGCCATTCAGATCGCCCATCGAACGTTTATGAGACATAATCGAGAGGTCAGTTTGTTCACAAAATCCTGCACCGGCTACACTTTCGCAATTATCGATGGTTATAGAGCTGGCACAGCTCAATATTTCCGCAGGAGACTTCGGAACAACTTGATGAGTCCATGCCACGTCCCGTCGCTCCGCTGCGCCGGGCAAAAGGAGATCCGACACGATATTAGGGGGTGTCCCATCAGTTTTGTCACCTTGGTGCAAACAGTCGAGTGACGTCGTTATGAGTGCAAGATTTCAAGTGCGTAAATCATTTGTTTATTTGTGCAGTTAATTTAACTGGCGAGATTAGGGCATCCAGGCCCTCTTTAACATCTAACCTGAAATTCTTTTACGATTAACATTATGATATGACTAGTGAATTAGCTGTATGTACTACTGTATCACTCTGTATAAGATATTAAAAGAATACTGTCTGTTAACAACGTTTTGACCGTTAGGTGTGAGAAAAGGTGTTACATATAACAATAAACATGGCTGTGAAACTCGTGGACCTTTTTCAAACAAACTTAATACCAAAAAGTCTTACTACTTTAAGAAAACGCAGTAGTGGGACGCGTAAGGTGATGAGCTAAACCATTAAGACCACCTGCTTAGTAATGTGATAGTCCATCTTTGAAACACAATAGAGAAGCGATTCTGGGTGGTAAGGAAACGACAAGGGTTGATATATTTCTCGTAGTAGGTGGCATGGGATATCTACGAACAGGACACGCAATTCCTGTAAATTTCTGGCCTTTGGTTTTGCAGGTACAGATTTTGGGCATCCCCGAAGGTTTCCATAGGGTTCAGACCAGGCGAACTTGGTGGCCAAGACATCGACCTGAGTTCACTGTTACTATCCTCAAACTACATAGCACGGTTCTGGCCTTGTGGCGTAGACAGTTAACATGCTGGAAGATGCCGTCGCCCTCAGGCAAGACATCAAGCATGAAGGGACGAAGGATGTCCACAATAACGTTCACTTAATCCATAGCTGTCATGTTGCCTTCAGGTACCACCACACTGTATATGAAAGCCCATGTCATTGATAGACCGATACTGCCTCCACTGGATTCGGGAGGACGACGGTTCAATCCCGCGTCCGGCCATCCTGATTTAGGTTTTCCGTGATTTCCCTAAATCGCTCCAGGCAACTGCCGGGATGGTTCCTTTCAAAGGGCACGGCCGACTTCCTTCCCCGTCCTTCCCTAATCCGATGAGACTGATGACCCCGCTGTCTGGTCTCTTCCCCAAAACAACCCAACCCCAACCCTGCCTCCACTGGCCTGTGTACGTAGCGTGCTGAGTGTTTCGAGAAACCGTTGGGCTGGATGACAGCGTGGCCGGACACGATCATCAGCCTGATGTAAATAGAAACGTAATTCATTCGAACAGATACTCTCTTCTATTGATCAGCGGTCCAGCCTTGAAGATCATCGACGTCAACATGGCACGTAGTGGACGTATGCTTCAGAAGCGCAACAATGTGCGCTGACTGGTGTGTTCCGGAACACTTGTGTCTGCACCAGCATATACTCTGCCGTCAGATCAGCCACAAATCGCTGTCGCCGGCCGAAGTGTCCGTGCGGTTAAAGGCGCTGCAGTCTGGAACCGCAAGACCGCTACGGTCGCAGATTCGAATCCTGCCTCGGGCCTGGATGTTTGTGATGTCCTTAGGTTAGTTAGGTTTAACTAGTTCTAAGTTCTAGGGGACTAATGACCTCAGCAGTTGAGTCCCATAGTGCTCAGAGCCATTTGAACCATTTTTGAACCATATCGCTGTCTGTCCTATATTACAGGTGCGAAAGCCTGCGACATTTACGCTCTGTGATGGGGCGTGGAAGTCCAACACTTTGTCCTCCACTTGTTGTGTCACTGCTTTGCAGTCATTTTCCATAAACGCTCAGACAGTAGTAAGGCAACAGCCTGTAACACCATAGCTCTAATGCTGTACTGATTTATTTTGCCTTTTGTTTTGTTTAATGTTATAACGTTACGTTTCTGTAAAATTTGTTGGATCGAATAAATACCATGAGAGTGTTTATTCTTTTCTCTGTTAAAAACTTTGATGTCTTTTAGAGTGTAGGAAGTGTAATCTCTGTAACATGTACAATATGAGCAAATTATATGTTTTGTCTTTGTCATATAATCTCTTTGGTTATCTTTAAAATTAAATAATTTTATTTAAATAATTTTGTGTAGAACTACCAATATATGCAAATGTTCTGTTTTATTTTAATTGATTGTTTGCTGTTATGTAAATTGCTGACCTTTACTTAGGGTTCTTAGTCACAATATTTTGAAAAACACAGCCCTCATTCGGGAACACAATTAATTTGTAACCTAGGTTTCGGTGTCACAAGGGACACCTTCTTCGGACAAAATTAGAACTATATGTTACAGCATAACGTACCAAAAAATACGAAAGCTGCCGTCATACCTGACAGCGTCAGATAGCCAAAATTAAAATAAAATGCAACAGAGGTGCAAGCCACTAGGGGTTGCCATGTGTCCTCTGCTGCAGTACAAATGCACGAAGTTACTTAATTATAGAAAGTTTCAATTACTATTGCTATTCAAGTCAAATTCTGTGCAATATTGGGTTCCCCTTGTGTATTAAAAGTGCATATTAATGGTCTAACAGGATCCACAGTTTGTCTATTGTGCTCATGCTAGATAACGATTAATAGGAAGACCACTATCTACGAAAACAGTAATTTCTTGATTGAAAAAGACAGTGAGAAGTAATTTGTTAGTGAACTCCATTTAATTTTCATTCTAAGTAGAAAGGTGTTTAGTAGTGAGAGACCTAATGTTCGCATAATAATTAATTTTGCTGTGAACCATATCCATATTTCATGTCAGATAGGAATATGTTTGAAAAATTAATATTGAACCTATGTCCAATTTATGATTCTAAAGTGCACTGTAATAGTAATATTATTGAAACCACTCAGTTTGACCAAGCCTTGAAAGCAAAAAGTGGATGTCATTATCTGTTGTACTTACGCTAATAGCCTTGTTCTTCAGCCGGCCGGTGTGGCCGTGCGGTTCTAGGCGCTTCCGTCTGGAACCGCGTGACCGCTACGGTCGCAGGTTCGAATCCTGCCTCGGGCATGGATGTGTGTGATGTCCTTAGGTTAGTTAGGTTTAAGTAGTTCTAAGTTCTAGGGGACTGGTGACCACAGATGTTAAGTCCCATACTGCTCAGAGCCATTTGAACCATTTGAACCTTGTTCTTCCATAACTGTTTACACTTTCACTTTCCTTAACGGTAAAATCTCCTAGTGACAGAGTTCATTGCACTCTCGTGTGGCAAAGTATAGGCTGTGTTTGCCCATTGAAGTTACTTATTTTCAGCTTCTTGAACAAGAATGTTACTCATTCTTATGCCTAATTAGGCTGGCGACCGTTTTTGTTATCATTTGGACACTGTGCATAGGTAAATTATTGTTTGTTACTGTTTAAATATTTACGTAATTCTGACTTTCACTTCCGATAAGCCACCTCCGTCAGGTATATCACAGTCAACACAACTAAATTCCTTTCAGGGGGTAATACTGTTCTGCTTCTTTGTACTGCAAATGCTTTAATAAAAATAGTTTCATTTTACGATCTGCCTCCAACTTTTAGGTTATGGTATAGCAGTAGCGGACGGTAGTTTTATAAGCCGACCAGATTCGCCGTTTATAAGACGCACTTACCGACGAGCGGCGACAAAACACTCAGCCATTTGTCATCTCGCTGACGTCAGTGTATGTCCGCATCGTCGCTAGAATTACTCCCTATTCGTCTCTGATGCTATTACATAGTTGCCGGGGCCAACGAGATATATGGGCCCTGCAACCAACTTGTGACGTCACACTGGTCGGTTTGTCCGCCACATTTCGCGAACGCTCTGCTCCGTGCAGGGCCCACGAGAAATCAGTTCGTAATTGAAAAGGTATCCACTAAAGATCTCAATTTTGTCGTGTGCTATCGAAGACTTGCATGCATTTGAACACGTAGTCAGGAATTATTAAATTCGTCTGAAATAGTTACTGGCTGCCCGCCTGAGGCTGCTGCTTGCACTCGTAAGGTCTGCAGTACCAGTTGCTTTGATGTACACGCCATGGCCTGTCTTTCTCGTGGGCCTCGATACTTTCCTTACTACGTCACGTGCCCGAAACTCCACCACGCGTCATTCAATCTTACGGTGGACAGTGGTCATAATGTTGTGACTCATTGGTTTACAATACACCTAGAATTAGGAATGGCAGGATGAAGAAGTAACATGTAAAACGAAGGTTAATTCCTTGAGCACTTCGAATAAAACTTAGACATGCATGAGCCGCTACATAAAAATAAAACTGAGGGCGTAAGTCGTTGGTAACTTCCCTAACGATGAGGAAGGAAATAAGGGGTGGAGGTGAGGGTTGAGAAAAATTGACGAAATAAAGGTCAGAGATAAGGACGGAGAAAAACTGACGAACATAATCAATATCAGTGTCGTATTCATAGTGTTTGCAAACGCTAGGTTGATTCATAACGGTCTCGATTACACTGAAACCAATGTTTAGCGAATACAATGAACGGAACACTTCAGAACCTCCTGGAAACCTTTAGAAGCTAATAGAACTGTGTGGAATTTTTTAGAAGTAAGTCAGTATGCAAGAAGCAATTTCTCTACGCTTTTATATTAGCTGTAAGGTTTTATCTTTCCATACACAAACATGTCCGCTGCTCGTGGTCTCGCGGTTACGTTCTTGCTTCCCGAGCACAGGGTCCCGGGTTCGATTCCCAGCGGGGTCAGGGATTTTCACCTGTCCCGAGATGACTGGGTGTCATCATCATCACTCATCCCCATTACGGTCGGAAAAAGGGAACGGCAAACCACCTCCTTTAGCACCTTGCCTAGTACGGCGGTGAGGGTCTCCCGCATCGTTCCCCTACGCTCTGTCAACAAGCATGGGACTTCATTTCCATACACATACGTATGAACACCGACGGTGTATGGAAATAGTCAGCCTCTCACATCTGTACAGCCACTTAAGATCCACGTAATTAGTTTTCAAATCTTGCCTTCCATTAGAGTTGAGCTCTTGGACGGAGCTGTCACCGAGTAAGTTCTTTTGCTCCGGCTCAACGTGCTCTGCCTGAAGCCTACCTCACAGGGGTACACACCGTTGTACGAGCAAGTGCTTACGGGTTGTGAAGAGGAATACAGATGGTGGTAGCTTGCTGATGGCAAGCCTTTTGCGTGGCAGTACACGATGCACACGCCTCCCCACCCTGAGAATCTCGCCGCTAAGATCGGATTTTAGTGTCCCCCTCCTCCATCCCTTCCAATTTCTGAAAAGAGCATTCTGGAGGTCAACAATGATCTATAGAAACATCAGATTTTTTGTTGATGACGCAGTTTTCTATAATGTTGTTCTACGTGGAAAAAGCTGGACGAATGTCCAGTCAGATCTTGTGTAGATTCAAAACTTGTGCAAAGTTTAGATTGGTTACAGAATATTCCACGACTGATCCCAGATTATTGTTGAACTGAGTGGGACCCAGAACTTACAGGGGATATTGAATGTATACGAAGGGGTCCAGAAATATGTAGACACTTTTTGATACTTGATACCTTTGGAGCAAAATCGTTGCAATTTTGCGCGGTAGCGTACTCCATCGTTTTGTCAACAGATCTTGACGCGCATTTCCCAGCAGATGACAGTGCAGTAATGAATGAATGAAGATCGTCGTATGAGCAACGCAAGACCGTGTTGAAGTGGTACTGGAAGTACGAAAACATGACGGGGGTACAATGGCAATGGGATAATGTGTACAAAACTCAACCACCAACACATACAACAATTTATCGTATTCGGTGTAAATTTGAAGCCGACGATACTGTTCAGGATTTGCGTAAGGAAAGGTCTGGCCGACCAAAACGTCAAAAAGTCCAGCTTCCAGCGCTGCTGTGTTGTAACGTTTTACTGGGTCACCTCAGAAATCTGTGAAGCAAGGTGCACGTGAAAGCGGAGTAAGCCGATCAAGCGTATGACGAATTCTAAAGGTTGCAAAGTGGAAAGTGTACATTCCAAGATCGCTGCACGCTGTGAACGAGGGCGACCTGGTTCGAAGGATGGAGTATTGCGAGTGGTTTGAAGGGCATGCTTCGCGAGGATGAACGGCTTTCAGGGATGATTTCGTCTCACGAGGCGCAATTGAAACTGAACGGTACTGCGTGTACTGGACTCCTGAAAATCCTCACCTTCACGTGGACAAACATCTTCCGGGTGTTGACTTGTGCTGTGGTCTGTCATCGCGCGGTTTGATTGGCCTTTTCTTCTTTGAAGATACTGTAACTGGTGAGGTGTACCTTCACATCTACATCTACATCTACATTTATACTCCGCAAGCCACCCAACGGTGTGTGGCGGAGGGCACTTTACGTGCCACTGTCATTACCTCCTTTTCCTGTTCCAGTCGCGTATGGTTCGCGGGAAGAACGACTGTCTGAAAGCCTCCGTGCGTGCTCTAATCTCTCTAATTTTACATTCGTGATCTCCTCGAGAGGTATAAGTAAGGGGAAGCAATATATTCGATACCTCATCCAGAAACGCACCCTCTCGAAACCTGGCGAGCAAGCTACACCGCGATGCAGAGCGCCTCTCTTGCAGAGTCTGCCACTTGAGTTTATTAAACATCTCCGTAACGCTATCACGGTTACCAAATAACCCTGTGACGAAACGCGCCGCTCTTCTTTGGATCTTCTCTATCTCCTCCGTCAGACCTATCTGGTACGGATCCCACACTGATGAGCAATACTCAAGTATAGGTCGAACGAGTGTTTTGTAAGCCACCTCCTTTGTTGATGGACTACATTTTCTAAGCACTCTCCCAATGAATCTCAACCTGGTACCCGCCTTACCAACAATTAATTTTATATGATCATTCCACTTCAAATCGTTCCGCACGCATACTCCCAGATATTTTACAGAAGTAACTGCTACCAGTGTTTGTTCCGCTATCATATAATCATACAATAAAGGATCCTTCTTTCTATGTATTCGCAATACATTACATTTGTCTATGTTAAGGGACAGTTGCCACTCCCTGCACCAAGTGCCTATCCGCTGCAGATCTTCCTGCATTTCGCTACAATTTTCTAATGCTGCAACTTCTCTGTATACTACAGCATCATCCGCGAAAAGCCGCATGGAACTTCCGACACTATCTACTAGGTCATTTATATATATTGTGAAAAGCAATGGTCCCATAACACTCCCCTGTGGCACGCCAGAGGTTACTTTAACGTCTGTAGACGTCTCTCCATTGATAACAACATGCTGTGTTCTGTTTGCTAAAAACTCTTCAATCCAGCCACACAGCTGGTCTGATATTCCGTAGGCTCTTACTTTGTTTATCAGACGACAGTGTGGAACTGTATTGAACGCCTTCCGGAAGTCAAGAAAAATAGCATCTACCTGGGAGCCTGTATCTAATATTTTCTGGGTCTCATGAACAAATAAAGCGAGTTGGGTCTCACACGATCGCTGTTTCCGGAATCCATGTTGATTCCTACACAGTAGATTCTGGGTTTCCAAAAACGACATGATACTCGAGCAAAAAACATGTTCTAAAATTCTGCAACAGATCGACGTCAGAGATATAGGTCTATAGTTTTGCGCATCTGCTCGACGACCCTTCTTGAAGACTGGGACTATTTGTGCTCTTTTCCAATCATTTGGAACCCTCCGTTCCTCTAGAGACTTGCGGTACACGGCTGTTAGAAGGGGGGCAAGTTCTTTCGCGTACTCTGTGTAGAATCGAATTGGTATCCCGTCAGGTCCAGTGGACTTTCCTCTATTGAGTGATTCCAGTTGCTTTTCTATTCTGTAAACATCTATTTTACCTGCTACTCGAGAGGTGTGTGGAAATGAAAGATCTTACGTTCAACAAGATGGCGCTTCACCTCACTAGCGCAGAGATGTCAGAGCCTGCTTGGATGAAAATCTACCTGTACGATGGAAAGGTCGAAGAGGATCTGTTGAGTACCCACCACGGTCTCCAGACCTTACAGCTCTTGACTTAGACCTGTGGGGGACATTGAAGTTTATCAGTAGAAGCCAGCTACACTCAACGAGCTATGAGGAACCATCGAGCTGTACTGTGCGGCTATCACATCGGCAAAATTGACAACTGTAGTTCGGTCAACAATACAGTGGCATTGACGCTGTTTGGCTGCTAATGGGAGTCACTTTCCCCCCCGTGCAAAAATTGTAACGATATGTCATTTTGTTCCACTAATATTGACTATTAAAGAGTGTCTTCATTTTTCTGAACCCCTCTGTACTTAGGAGAGCGTCACGATTGATCACAAGTTTGTCTGCCTCGGCGCCAGAAGAAAGACGCTAATAATCCCGTATATGTAATAATTTCGTGTGGCTTAGTGGGTGGGTGCAAATCTTTTCAATTGGACACCACTTCGGAGACTTGTGTGTTTCTAATCTACTCCAATTCTGCAAGCGGGGAAAGGGGACTTACAGTTAAAATCGGATCTGAATCACGTGTCGTCCTTTGTGAGTCCTCACAATGTTGAAAGGCGATGGTTAAATTAAAGGCAGACTGAAAATTTTCGTGGTCCGACTGGGGTTCAGTCCCGATATTCTCGGTTACCAGACAAGCACCACTGCTTTTCACAATATATATAAATGACCTAGTAGATAGTGTTGGAAGTCCCATGCGGCTTTTCGCGGATGATGCTGTAGTATACAGAGAAGTTGCAGCATTAGAAAATTGTAGCGAAATGCAGGAAGATCTGCAGCGGATAGGCTCTTGGTGCAGGGAGTGGCAACTGACCCTTAACATAGACAAATGTAATGTATTACGAATACATAGAAAGAAGGATCCTTTATTGTATGATTATGTGATAGCTGAGCAAACACTGGTAGCAGTTATTTCTGTAAAATATCTGGGAGTATGCATGCGGAACGATTTGAAGTGGAATGATCATATAAAATTAATTGTTGGTAAGGCGGGTACCAGGTTGAGATTCATTGGGAGAGTCGTTAGAAAATGTAGTCCATCAACAAAGGAGGTGGCTTACAAAATACTCGTTCGACCTATACTTGAGTATTGCTCATCAGTGTGGGATCCGTACCGGATCGCGTTGACGGAGGAGATAGAGAAGATCCAAAGAAGAGCGGCGCGTTTCGTCACAGGGTTATTTGGTAACCGTGATAGCGTTACGGAGATGTTTAACAAACTCAATTGGCAGACTCTGCAAGAGAGGCGCTCTGCATCGCGGTGTAGCTTGCTCGCCAGGTTTCGAGAGGGTGCGTTTCTGGATGAGGTATCGAATATATTGCTTCCCCCTACTTATACCTCCCGAGGAGATCACGAATGTAAAATTAGAGAGATTCGAGCGCGCACGGAGGCTTTCAGACAGTCGTTCTTCCCGCGAACCATACGCGACTGGAACAGGAAAGGGAGGTAATGACAGTGGCACGTACAGTGCCCTCCGCCACACACCGTTGGGTGGCTTGCGGAGAATAAATGTAGATGTAAATGTAGCACGTTACAGTTACACTACCAAGCTGGATGTATTCCCGTGAAAGCCTGCTTGCAAAGCCCCAGGAGAAAACTCTAAATTAGGAATTTAGGAATATGCTATAGTCCCCTACATATCGCTCCCTTACGGACCGCAAAGACTAGATTAAACTAATTACAGCTTGGACAGAGGCATTTAATCTCCTTATTCGAAAGAAATCCCAACACATGGTAGACTGGGAAATACCCTTTGCTATGCACTTCACGGAGGTTTGCAGTGTACGGTGGCTGTGTTACGGCTGCAGCCCTTCAGCTCAGACCGGCTTCTATATGTTCAAATGGATTTCAGTCCGGTTAACGAGCCGGCCACACTATACACGTGCTCACGCTGCAGTTACTCGTAAGGCTAGGCCAGCACTATGGGGGGCGGGCATTGTGATCTTTGAAGCCTAAAACAGGAAGTAATGCATAATAGATCACGGTTATCACAGTACCCCGAGGAAGCATATCGAGCGGATGTGCAGCCAGCATTTTGTCGTATGGGACAAGAACACTGATGCAGGTACGTCAGCCCATTTCCACAGCGTTGGCGCCGGCCGCGGTGGTCTAGTGGTTCTAGGCGCGCAGTCTGGAACCGCGGGACTGCTACGGTCGCAGGTTCGAATCCTGCCTCGGGCATGGATGTGTGTGATGTCCTTAGGTTAGTTAGGTTTAAGTAGTTCTAAGTTCTAGGGGACTGATGACCACAGAAGTTAAGTCCCATAGTGCTCAGAGCCATTTGAACCATTTGAACCACAGCGTTGGCAGCGCTAAAATATGTACCAGTGGCTGGATGAAAGGACGCTGAGAATCAGAATCACTCTTCAGACTTAATAACGATGCATTCACAAACAGGACAGTATTCTATTGTTTCTATGTACATTCACTGTGGGAGATACACTAATAACTGAAACAGACGGTGTCGTTGTGATGTTGGAATTTGTTTGGTGAATCACCGAGAAAGAAGAGCAAACACATAATGAAGTATGCCCAGAGGCGGTCGTGAGGTCAGTAGGAGCCAGTTGGACATTTTTAGGCACTTATAGCAAGATAATGATCCTCGCGATGGGTCGTAGTCCTCGGTAGTCCTCGTGTGTCCTGCCGCTGAATGTTTTTTCCTTTCTCTAATCTCCTCCACAACCATGAAATGATGATATGGTTGACATTCAGCTCTTATCTAACGGAAACGGCGTACTAACTACATAATCTGCCAATGATTCCACCAGTGACTCCACTATTACCGGTGCGTGATAAACACACTAAAAAATGTTCAAATGGCTCTGAGCACTATGGGACTTTACTGCTGTGGTCATCTGTCCCCTAGAACTTAGAACTACTTAAACCTAACTAACCTAAGGACATCACACACACCCATGCCCGAGGCAGGATTGGAACCTGCGACCGTAGCGGTCGCGCGGTTCCGGATTATAGCGCCTAGAACCGCTCGGCCACTCCGGCCGGCTAAACACACACAACACGCAGTTAGAACCACTACAGCCAAGATTTCTGTTGCAGGTACATTATGGGATCTCATAATTACTAGCACTCTATGTCAATGGTCTCCAGAGCTCTGGTGACCACGAGACGTTATGCTGTTTTCCTCGGACCTTGAAAATCGTCTAGCTTATGGAAGTGAGAATGCTTCTCCTCCTCCTTTATTACAGATCACCATCAAAATCAAAAAGTTTGCAATTGGACTTGAATTTCTCGACAATATCTAAATTCTCATCTACATATCCACTCAGCAAGTAGCTGTGTAAGACGTGGTGAAGGGTATTAGCGATATTCTGTTTACATTCCATTCACCTACTGACCCAGGGAGAAAACTATTGTCTACATTCCTCTGTGTACTTCCAAATTCTCATGTCACATACAGGGTGGACCATTTTAATCCATGATGAAGAATAAATCAGGAAAGAGATGACATGCAGTAAAATGTCTTAGATAAAAGTTGTAGGTGGCAAACAGTGTCACGCATTGCTACTAATGGCCGTAACCATTAAAGTGATTTTTCAATGTGATCTAGGGGTTAAAATGATTTTTTTTAATGGGGACTCTAATGTTTGACTTAAGATTAAAAAAGAGCGGCAAATTTTACGTATAGAATGATACATTGTTCATGGTCAAGGCAACGTTCTATCAAGGCAAAATAAGCAAATATATTTTTAGTTCTAGTAAACATTAACTGGGAATAGAGGAGGGATGCAGCAAAGTACAATGATAGACGCAGATTGGAAGGTGCGTAAGGGGCCACACATCGCCACCAGTAACCATAATTTTAAAGGTAATTATCAAAGGTCATTAGAAGTTTGAGTTTTGTTTCTGAAGTCTAATTTGGAAAGAGCAAACATATATATGATCTTTAAGTTTTAATTCATGTGTTTATTGGCAAAAATAAATACATCAAAGCGTAAAACTGTTGTTATGGCATTTGCAAGACAGAATAAACATAAATAAAATGTAGATAATTGATTTATGATTCGCTGAATAAGTCCCCTCGCTTTTCATTCCTCGGGATGCCCCCTCTAATTAGCCTCTAACATTATATTTCACTGTATTTCTCCTCTATTCGAACTTAATTCCTACTAGAACTAGAAACATAATTGCTTATTTGACCATGATCTAACTAGCCATGAGCTTGAATAATGTATCATTTTGTACGTAAAATTTGCCGATATTTTCAAATCTTGAAACAAATACTAGTGTTTCCATTTTAAACTGAAGCATCAAAGAAAGTGGTATAGGCATGAGTATTCAAATACAGAGATACGTAAACAGGCAGAATACTCCGTTGCTGTCGGTAACGCCTATATAAGACAACAAGAGTCTGGCGCAGTTGTTAGATCGGTTACTGCTGCTACAACGACAGCTTATGAAGATTTAAGTGTGTTTGAACGTGGTGTTATAGTCGGCGCACGAGCGATATGAGAAAGCATCTCCGAGGTAGCGATGAAGTGGGGATTTTGCCGTACGAACATTTCACGATTGTATACCAGGAATCCGATAAAACATCAAATGTCCGACATCACTACGACCGATAAAAGATCCTGCAACAACGAGACTAACGACGGCTGAAGAGGATAGTTCAGTGTGACAGAAGTGCAACCCTTCCACAAATTGCTGCATGTTTCAGTGCTGGGCCATCAAGAGTCAGCGTGCGAACCATTCAACGAAACATCATCGATATGGGATTTCGGAGCCGCAAGCCCACTCGTGTACCCTTGATGACTGCACGATACGAAGCTTTACTCCTTGCCTGGCCCATCATCACTGAAATTGGGCTATTGATGACTGGAAACATGTTGCCTGATCGGTCGAGTCTCGTTTTAAATTATATCGAGCGGACGGACGTATACAGGTATAGAGAAAACCTCAAGAATCCATGGACCCTGCATGTCAGCAAGGGACTGTTCAAGCTGGTGGAGGCTCTGTAATGGTGTGGAGCGCGTGCAGTTTGAGTGATATGGGACCTCTGATACGTCTAGACACCACTCTGAGAAGTGGCACGCAAGTAAGCATCCTTTCTGATCACCCGTATCCATTCATGTCCATTGCTCCTTCCGACGGACTTCGGCAATTCCAGCAGGACAATGCGACACCCCACACGTCAAGAATTGCTACAGAGTGGCTCCAGGAACACTCTCCTGCGTTTAATCACTCCTGCTGGCCACCAATCTCCCCAGACCTGAACATTATTGAACATATCTGGGATGCCTTGCAAGTAGAGATCTTCACCCCCTCGCACTCCTACGGATTTATGGACAGCCCTGCAGGATTCATGGTGTCAGTTCCCTCTGGCACTACTTCAGACATTACTCGAGTCCACGACAAGACTGTTGCGGCACTTCTGCGTGCTCGCGGGGGCTCTACGCAATATTAGGCAGGCGTGCCAGCTTCTTTGGCTCTTCAGTGTAAAAAATCAGTTTAATCTTCAAATCACCTTGAAAATCACGTTCAAGATCATGGCAATTAACAGTGCGTGATCGTCTTTGTCACCTACAACTTTCATCTAAATAATTTGCTGTATCTCAACTCCATCCCGAGTTACTCCCCAGGATTAAAATGGTCTACCCTGTATATGAGGGTAACAGCAGAACTGACACACACTCTTCCTCTAATACTAGTTTTCTAAATATACGCTATATCGTTTTACAAGAACAACGTCAACTTTCTTCCAAAGCATCGCCGTGAAGTCCCCCGAGCATATCTGTTACACTTTCGTACGGACTATACCGGTCCGTTACGGTCCTACCAGCGCATCTCTGAATTCACTCCATGTCTGTTGTCATGTCTACTTGGTAAAAACTACGAATGATGGAGTACCTTCATTAATCCATGAAAAGTTGAAGATTTCCCACATAAAGGAAAAGCCGTTGTCTCTCGTCTTACGTGGCGCACGTTCTTAGAACAGTTGACATGTGCAAAGAACATCAGAGACAGGTCCGACTAAAACAAGCATGATGATCGCCTGTCTCCGAGTACTGCCGACAGTTTAAACATGGAATGAAATACGCTAAGTGTCGTGGTACGTGTTTCTGGGCAGCATACTGAACGGGCCTAAGAAAATAAACATGTGGGAAAAACTTAATAAATCGGGAAGGAGGTTTCAGTTTAAACGGGACTTGGAGACCGGTACTCCGTTTATTGATTATTGAAATAGCGCCAGCCATCATATACAGCAGAGGTGCGGAACGTGCATTTCATGGAATATCAATACCGGCTGTGAAAAACAACTGGTGACTTCCTCCGTGGCTTAGTGGGCAGCGCGGCTGGCTGCCATGAGGAGGAACTGGATTCGATTCCTGCTACCGGTAGGGATTTTTCCTTGGTGGGACACTGGAACGGCTCGTGGTCCCAAGGCTTGAGGAGCTGCGTAGCCGAGTGGTGGCAACACCACGTCTGTTAACTCGCCAATAGCCGGGATTGCAGTGTGCTGAACACCCCCCCCTCCCCCCCTCTCTCTCTCCGCCGCCATTCCATACCGCACTCACCTGATACCATTGGCTGATGTCTGACAGGCAGTCCATCGGATCCGATTAGCCCATTTGTGGCCAGAGCGGCGGTACTTATCAAAGGACTTAGCGGACGACGTGAGTGTAACTGAGTTATAAAAATCGGAGCGGCACCAACGAAACTTCGCAGTCTGATTGGACCCCGGGCAGCGAGTATTCACTTCGAACTGTAGTACTTTTTTGTGGATATTATCGGCAGACATTATTAGATATAATTCGAAGACATGTAGCGAGTGTTTGAGACGTTTGTTTTCCAATGCAGTGGTGAAATCAAAGTGTACTTAGAAAGGCACTGGATTGCTACAGGGCATTTATGAGTGCATGGAGTGTTTAAAAGTAAGTTACATATATTGTCCCATTTTAAAACCTTACCAAAACAAGAGCGGCGAATTGCCAGAGTCGTTATGAGGTTCGTGTAGAGACCTGTTGCTGTAGGAGAACAGTGAACGAGTGAAACTTAATCCATAGTTGAAGTACTCGGGACAGTACGATTCTTGTGGGCAAAACGTCTAAGATACTCACATATCCACGGTAAAATTCAGGCGATACATGGTCCAAATATCGTGTCCAGCCGTAGTAAAATGGTGTCAACAATTTGATCAAGAGCGCACAGACATAGATGATGCTAATCAGGAAGTCCAAAACTTGCACCATGTGATTTCCATGTTTCCGGAAAGCAGAAAGAACCTCTGAAAGGGGCTGGAGAGGAAGGGACGGGGACGGGGTGGGGGGGGGGAGGGGGGGGAGGGGGGAGAGTGATCTTCCGACGATGAAGACCCTCACACAGAGGCTGTCAAAGGGCCCCGTGACCAAGGAACGGATTTCTAGGGTCGAGGAACTGAACAGCTGGCAGAAAGTTTCGATAGTTGTTTACGGAAAATAACGTCATGTACGTGTGTCACTTAAAGTGCAGTGTGAAGCATTCAGTAGAAGCTACTCGCCTGTCGTAATCATGGCCAACTTATTTCTGGAAGTCCCCTCATGTTGTATGTTAACCAGGGACCTATAAACGACGGAGAGGCTCCGTCAGCGCCGCAGCCGCAGTGGTCCACAACCCCACGACGACTACCGCAGTCCACTTCACCCCTCCGCCGCCCCAAATCGAACCCAGGGTTATTGCGCGGTTCAGCCCCCGGTAGACCCCCCCCCCCCCCCCCCCAGGGAACGACTCACGCCATACGAGTGTAACCCCTATGTTTGTGTGGTAGAATGATGGTGGTGTACGCGTACGTGGAGAACTTGTTTGCGCAGCAATCGCCGACATAGTGCAGCTGAGGCGGAATAAGGGGAATCAGCCCGCATTCGCCGAGGCAAATGGGAAATCGCCTAAAAACCATCCACAGACTGGTCGGCTCACCGGACCTCGACACAAGTCGACCGGGCGGATTCGTGCCGGGGACCAGGCGCTCCTTCCCGCTCCAGAAAGTCGTGTGTTAGACCGATCGACTAACCGGGCGGGCCAGTCCCCTCATACTATCAGGAATACCAACCACTTTAATATTGTCTCTGGGATAAAAGCGAGGCTGGCGAGCCTTATTTAAACTGGTTTTAAGAGTGTAGAATTTCCTGTCAATAAATCCACGTCCAGCAGAGAATGTTTCCAACTAAAGATGCGGAGCAGCAGTCGAGTAATTTGTTGCGCTCGCAGCCCTTTGCCGAGAGTGCATGGACTCTGGCCGTAGCCGGGAGAGGGACCTCCGGCGACGCCATAGAACTCGTCAACATCGAGTTCATTAGAGGCGGAGCACAAGCTCGGAATTTTTTAAAGATGGGGAAGAAAACGAGCCATCAGGGCACTGGCTGGAGTGATTTAGGGAAGTCACTGAAAACCTAAATACGAGTATGAGTGGTCAGAAGTGGATTTAAACCTTAGTCCTCCCAAATGCGAATCCATTGTGTGCCGGCCGCGGTGGTCTCGCGGTTCTAGGCGCGCAGTCCGGAACCGTGTGACTGCTACGGTCGCAGGTTCGAATCCTGCTTCGGGCATGGATGTGTGTGATGTCCTTAGGTTAGTTAGGTTTAAGTAGTTCTAAGTTCTAGGGGACTGATGACCACAGCAGTTGAGTCCCATAGTGCTCAGACCCATTTGAACCATTTGAACCAATCCATTGTGGTAACCAGTGCGCCAGCTCGCTCTGTGGCATAATGATACTCGTCGACATACAATTAAAAGAATGCGTAAATCACTGTATCAACGACTTCCAGGGTTCAGAACACTTCTCTCGGTCCCGAATTTGTGGTACCACGTGAACATATCCGAGACTACCTTGCTCAGCGACTCTAGAACAGTGCGTACTCGTCGACAGCTGTGGTAAGCACTGCAGACAACATAACCATAGAAACCTACCAGCATCTGATTGAGTCATTTCCCGCTCGTCTAACTGTTGTGAGATTAACAAGCGCCTATTACCTTGGGCGCCAACAGGTGTTCATAACACTCACACGACGGCGCGCATACCTCGTTCATCGGCAGCTGCATAACAGAAAAGTTGTCCGGCTTCACGGATCCCGTTATATCGAGAGGATATCGAGGAGCAGCGAAGTGAAGGTCGCACTAACGGGTGCTGTGCAATCTTGACGCCTCGTCACATACTGCAGGTGATTGCGGAAGATGTGGGAGTGGAGTGAAAGTCACCACAACCGTCCATTGTATTATAAATGTACACAGGCCAGACAACTTCATTATTTCAACGAGGGGGAAAATCTCTACAAATCGTACAGTTTAAGATACGCAATACTGCCGTTCCAAATGAAAGTCTTTTGCACAGAGGCCTTGGGAGCGACCTCGTCAACGAGGCTGAATGCATTGCTCGAGCGACGACTGCACGTCAGACCGCGTCTTGTTTCTTGAAAGTACGGCAGCCTCCTAAAAGAGAGGGCCACTCTCTTTGCCGAAAACGTACAGAACAAGCAGATTTGAATACAAAGAATACATCGCCCTGAAACTGCAGCTAGTTCCTGCAACGGCAAAATATTACTCGCATTTTCCTATCCTGAGTGCTAAACCCTAGCGACTTCGATACAAAGATCCGGTTATAGCTCCGGGTCCCGCAAGATGAATCACTGTTCATCCTTGTGGATGGGATCTCACACTCACGAAGAATGCCTATATCATGCTGCTGCTTCTTTTTCCTGCCCCTTATTCTGTATCTTCACGGGATTTGGCAATGTTAGTGGTAGAGGGTGGCTGAGTGCCCTTCCTGACGCCATCCGTTTCCCTCCCGCAACGGAGTTGGCGTAACCCAACAGTCTGCGTCTAGTGTTATCCTACATGAAAGTGTAGAGTCGTTTCCTAAACGTTTGCGCACTGTTGAACGGAGGCGGACCGTAGCTACCAGCCCGAAATTCGCCTAGTCAGATGTGGGAAACCATCTCAAAGTCTCTGGTCGGCACGGCGGTTCTGCACCTTGATCCGCCGGACGGATTAGATAAGGACCCGGTACTCCATCCCGAATCTCGGAAGGGGCACTTTGACGTGCTTGACTATCCGGATGGGTTGCCTGTATCACGCTTATGTGCTTAAATGATCTGGCGGACAGGGTGGGCAGCAATCTGCTATTGTTTCCTGGTGATGCTGTGGCGTACGGGAAGGTCTCGAACGTGGGCGACAGCAGGATGATGATACAAAACGAATTAGACAAAATTTCTTGTTGGTTTGATGAATGGCACCTGAATCCGAATGTAGAAAACTGTAAGTTAATGTGGAAGAGAAGGAAAAACAAACCTGTATTGCTCGAATACAGCGTTAGTAGAGTCCTGTTAGACACAGTGACGTCTTTTAAATATCTGGACATAACGTTGCAAAGCTATATATGAAATGGAACGAGCTGTGAGGATTGTTTTAGGGAAGGCGAGTGATCGAGTTCGGTTTATTGGGAGAATTTTAGGAAAATGTGGTTCATTTGTCAAGCAGATCGCATATAGGACGCTAGTGCGGCCGATTCTTGAGTACTGCTCGAGTGTTTGGGATCCGCAATGGGTCGGATTACAGGAGGACATCCAAGCAACGAAGAGGCGGGCAGCTAGGTTTGATACCGGTGGGTTAGAACAACACGCAAGAGTTACTAAGATGCTTTGGGAACTCAGATGGGAATGCCTGGAGGAAAGGCGAAATTCTCTTCGACGAATGATATTAAAAAAACTTAAGAAAATCAGCATTTCAAGCTGATTGCAGAAAGATCCTACTGCCGCCAACATACGTTTAGTGTAACGACCACGAAGATAAAACACGAGAAAACAGGGGTCATACGGGGCATGTAGACAGTCGTTTCCCCTCGCTCTATCTGCGAATGGAACAGGAAAGGGAACTAGTACTCGTATGGGGCACCATCCGCTACACACAGTAAGGTGGCTTGCGGACTATATCCGTAGATGTAGATGTAGATAGTTAAGAATCGCCCAGAAACAAGCGTGGCAACGGCCTTTCCGCAGTGGATACACCGGTTTCCGTGAGATCACCGAAGTTAAGCGCTGTCGGGCGTAGCCGGAACTACGATGGGTGACCATCAAGGCTGCCATGCGCTGTTGCCATTTTTCGGGGTGTACTCAGGCTAGTGATGCCAGTTGAGGAGCTACTCGACCGAATAGTAGCGGCTCCGGTCAAAGAAACCATCACAACGACCGGGAGAGCGGTGTGCTGACCACACTCCCCTCCTATCCGCATTCTCCACTGAGGATGACACGGCGGTCGGATGGTCCCTATGGGCGACTTGTGGTCTGAATACGGAGTGCAAAAACAGGCAGAACAAGTGAGAAAAGCTAAAAGTTGGTATACGAATGTATTAATTATTAATTTTAATATCTTATGTACCTGTACATGTACTTCACAAGCCACAGAACAGTGCATGGAGGACCATACTTCTTACGAGCGTAATCGACTTTCTTTCCTGTTCGATTCGCGTATTGAAAGAGGGATAAATGATAGTCTACATGGCTCTGTACCCACGCTAATGTCTCTTATCTTATTCGCATGTTCTCTCCGCGACGTACATGATGGTGAGTGCATATTGCTGGAACAGTTTTCTTCCAATACAGGTTACCTAGTAGGATTTTGCAACAACTACAACGTTTTTCTTACATATTTTCCCATTTACGTTCCCCATTTACTTCTGTTACACCTTCATCTATACTTTTAACAAGCAATAAAGAAAACCAAGGTAAAATTTGGAAATGGGTTAAAGTTCGCGGATAAGAAACAACAATTTTGACATTCGCCGATTATATTGTGATTCTGTCGGAGATGACAATGGTTGTGGAAGATCAGTTGAACAAAATGGGTAGAGGTTTGAAAAGAACTTAAAAGATGAACAAAAGTACAACAGAGGTAACGTAATGTAGTCGGTGGGCGATTCTGAGGGAACACTCTTTTCCTTTACGAAATTGACGATTCCTTGACGTCTGTGGATGAGTACTTGACTTCTGTCATTAATTTCTTTCCTCACCATTTCCTACTCATTACTTTCTCATCAGTAAGACGATCTAGAAATCTAATCTTCAGCATTCTTCTCTAATACATCTCAAAACTCCTTCCCCGCAGATAAAGTCGCTGACGCACCACTGTGCAGTGGCACTCGACTCCGAGGTACGCCGGTTCGATCTCTGGTGGATGAAATTTTCACTGCCAGTATTTGGCTGGCAAAGGGAGGAGAGGAGGTGGTAAAGTTCCTGATTACCAGTCTTTGCTCTAATGTCCTCTATTAAATTCCAAATCTCTCTGCAATGTCTCGTGAGGTGAGGACGTGTTTCACTGTTGATGTTGATTTGTCCGTCGAGTGTGGACATTAAACATGGCGGCCCCCTTGGTACTACTGGAGCGGAGTGGACTATGTGCCGACACCAGATTTCGCCTCCTCCACTCTCTCAACATCTTCATACAACATGAACATAACGCCACACTATAACAGTCCAACACACTCACCTACGCTCTACAAATACACATACGATACAACTTTTACATATTCACTGCGAAAGGGGCCAATGTGTGCGGAGATAAAACACTCATTTCGACAGGCGGCTGAACCCACTCAGTGAAACATTCCACTCAGCAATGACATTTCAGAAGCTTTCCTGAATAGTTTATCGTCCACATTTCACTTCAGCACAAGTGTAATGTAATTTTCTTAGATTTTTAGTTCTTCTTTGGACCGAGACGCTTAGTGCAGAATCCGATACACCGGCAAATGTTGAGCCTATAGCTTCTCATTTCAGAGCTGTTCCAACAGTTTACGATTTTGTATAGACAATTAACAATTTTACTTAATAATTTAAGTATTTTGTATGGTCCTGACTTAAAATTCAGTTCATGCATAATGTACAATTGATAATAACAACATGGACGTGACAGGTGCTTCATTATTTTACAGCATGTGAAGCCTCTTTTCGTCACATAAAAGTATGTTAATTAATCTAAAGCAGAGTTAAAATGAACAACTGTAATTAATAATTGCTGAATATATGTAGGTATTCATCGAATTGTAAAATAATTAAGAAATTTCATAATAAATAAATAGTAATACATCAGTAAAATCTTAAATATCTACACTAGAAAAACGTACTGTGCAAAAGAATTTATTATCAATTAATTTAACAAACGTTGTGGACTCATTTGTCAAATATTACCCGCTGAAAAATGGTTTACGGAATTGAATAAAATGTTCTCGGACTCCTAGCTGCGTCAAGTGGTTAAAATGCCTTGGCCATGGTCAAGTGGAATGACTGCTGATGGGCTGCTAGTTTGCCCTCACGTACTGTAACTGCCGGCTGTGACGTCACTGGTGCTCACCGTCTCGCCATATATGGCTCTCTGTTTGATACGCCCACCTCATTCTCGCTGTCAGTAAATCCCACGTCGCGCTGAACTGCAGCCTGCCGTCTCTGTTAAGGATATTATCGGGGATTTTTATTTCGGTAGCTTTTTTGATTATTCATTCCCGAAGCCATTAGTGTGAGCCACAGCAGAGGTTCCGTCTTTTAGTCTGTTACCGTTTCCTAGAGAGTACTCAGCAAAGTAGATTTTTCTGGGTGGAATAGGCGATAAAATCTCCCATGTTCCTTTCTTCGCTGTACTGCCGTGCGCACTGTTTGTTCAACGTAAGATTGGCCGTACTCATAAGGTATGTTGTAGACACCAGGTGTTCTGAGACCTGCCGCATCTTCAACTTGTCTCATTAATTGTTGAATTTTTATCGGGGGCCTGAAGATCGATTTCGTTTTGTCTCTTTTCAGCAGCGGCTTATCTTCCCGACACGAGAGCACAGAAAGGCAAAAAAGGATGTTTCTTTTCCTGCTCTTGGTCGGTGGTCTTACTGTAATTCTTGCTCGAGATCTCCTCATTTAATTGGTGAACGTCGTAGCCGTTGTTCCTGAAGATCTTGTGTAAGTGGCTGAGCTCTTGGGGCAGGTTATCGACGTCTGATAACGAACTTGCACTTCTGGGTCGGGTGACGACGGATGAAGGCGTGGACGATGTGGCCAAGATATCCGTTTTGTTTGCGGTGGACGAGGTCATCGAAGAGATGCAGTGAATGGTCTTTCTTTGCTCATCATCGCAGTAAATCTCACCAATTACCTTAATAGAGACGGCTACCTGCAGCTCAGTACAATGTGGGATACGACGATCGCGAGGTAGATGCGGGCGCATCTAACGCGGAATCAGTGTATGTCGATATCTGGGGATACTGTGAACATCAGTGACTTCACAGCCGGCAGCTAGAGTATGCAAGGGCGTACTAACAGCCCATCGATAGCCGTTACACTTGACAATGGTGAAGTAGCGCTTGATCGAAAGCTCGTGACATTATAACCGCTTGACGTGGCCGGAAGTCCGAGAACATTTTGGTCTATGTAACAGCAGGAGACTCTTCGTTGTTACATTGTTCGTGTAACTGTATACGACTGTGTAATTCATTATTATCGTTGCCTGAGGCTCTGCTTGGTTTTCTCTTAGGCTTACTTTCTGCATCGATGGTTATTCTCTACCTTGCTACTGTTTTAGTTTGCGTCATGGACGACTAATGTCACATTCTCACAAGGAATCCCTTGAGTGCGAGGTCGAAGTTCAATCTTGAGTAATGCTAATTTGAAAGTGTTTTGTTAACATTTATGACAGGAAAAGTATTTGCTGCTAATGACTCACTATGTGTGTCAGGAAGGCAGCAAAAAATGGAATGTATGGGAATGTATGGGATGTATTACAATTCACAAAATGGACATCGTCGACATTCAAGAAATGTTCAAAACAAACCATTAACTTGCGCATGAACACCGAATGAAAAATGGCGCGCCACAGTGAACACAACGGGTCGCATCATCAAGGTCCAAGGCGAAATCCTTGGGAGCTATATACCATGCAAGACGTTCAGCTAAGTGATCACACTTAAACAATGCATTTAGGTTCATGCTGGTGTAACGGGGTAGTCAAAACTGATATAATGTGATGGCATGCAACCGAATACGAAACGGTCTGTCGTGGAGCTTATCATGAAACTGGCTATTCTGTGAGGTGTAGTTGCAGATAGTGCGATAATACGTTTCATAGGCACGGAAAAAACAAACATACAGAGGCTGAATTTGTCCACTGATTTCAAGTGGTATGAATTGCAGTGTTACACTTTTTTCAGAAGGGATACTTCGATTTACAGGTGTAGGATTTTCATACGCAGACGGGGAATCAAGCAAAAGCAAGTCATTTTGACCAGCTATTAGCCGAAGTCAGTCCTCATACGTTGCAGTTCTCTTATGCCCATTCCCCCACTGTTCCTTACTGTGACGTAAATATTCCCTACTGCTCTTGCAAGATCACGCACATGAGAAAGAATCGCAGTAGGACAGCACCTCCAACTTCTCGCAGCACAGTACATAACTTACCGGCAAATTCACGATCCAAATTGACAGTCGGCATAATTGTATAAGAATGCGTCAAGGCATTGATGTTTGCTGATCTTGACATACTCTCCTGGGACTTCTAATTTCCAAGGTTCCTTTCATATGCATTTCGATTGGTCGGAGTTGAGAACAAATTCCTTACTGAACAATGGGATAAGTCTATCTCACGTACAAATTTTCGGGTCGGTTCTGCAATTTGCTGTGAATCGTCAGGCTGATGGCTTTGGTCGAAATTTCATTATCTTACGTCTTCCAGTTGTGTAGCACAGTCTGAAGCTATGCAACCATCCACTGCTTCTCTTGAAATCAATTGTAATCCATGCAGCGCGCAATTTGATGTACATAACGTCGTTGGACACTATTATGCGCATCCTGTAAACTGTATCGAGGATCAATGGTTCAAAGGGCTCTGAGCACTACGGGACTTAACATCTGAGGTCATCAGTCTCCTAGAACTTAGAACTACTTAAACCTGACTAACCTAAGGACATCACACACATCCATGCCCGAGACAGGATTCGAACCTACGACCGCAGCAGCAGCACGGTTCCGGACTGAAGCGCCTAGAACCGCTCGGTCACAACAGGCCGGCTATCGAGGATCTTAGAAACGCACAAACACTACGTTTGACAGGAGTTCGCCTTGTCCTCCGTTGAATATACGTGGTTTTTCTTGTTCACTGCATGGTCACATTGCTGCGCACTTATTCGAAATATTATTCACAATTGCTTTTTTTTACTATGCAGCTGATGCTCTTACATGTAAGTAATTATGTTTAGTACCCGCTCCTTGGAAAACGATTTTCCTTTCTACATTCCACTGGAGACGGGGCTTGTAGCACCCTGTCCGACAAGGATGATGAACAACATGGCCGGACACGTGTTTTAATAGCACTTTCACTTGTTAAACACGTCTCGTCATCATCGAATCTCTCATGTTCATTGTCCGCATAGTCTACCGTATACGACACAACACACTCCACTGATTCATCGTGCAGAAACGCTACTATTTCACATGTCACTTCCTTATCACTCTCCGAAATTCCTTGGGTTCCTTTCCGACGAAGTGTCAACTTCGGTAACTTTTGCTTAGATATCATGCAATGTTTGCTTTTTTATCGTTGCCATTGCTCTCCTTTGTATCAACACCACTAGCACTGTAGCACTGTTGTGGGTTACGCGCCGACTAAACAGTTCAACTACACTCCTAGCCTCACGCTGAACTCGCTATTGGATACCTTCAGTCCAGCCCACTGTTGCCATTAGCAACCAATATTGTGATTGCATAGTAGACAAACATCACTGGATCTTTGCGACCTCGCGCTCAAGACGTTCTTGGTCACTTAATCAAGGAAATGTTTTTATTTGCAAATATGCTCATGCACCAAGATTTAATGATCCAAAATCATGATCCAAAATCATCAAGGCTTGTTTTTATAAGATGCTGAAATACACAGATCAAAATAAGTTTTGCATCACCCCGGTTCCCAGAACTCCTGAAGATAAACGTTTATTGTGGATATTGTATTATAGACACAGTCCCTATGACTCTTCAGAGATGTCACTAAACCCTCCCAAAGATGTAAACAACCATGCATGAGCAGCTCCTGTTAGACGGAGGGGGTCCAACACCCGATCAATTCTAGTCATTCCACCAGGATGGAGGTACACGGCTCGTGTTCTCTGCAGTTCAACCATGCATAGACGGTGAATACCGCTGTTCCAGGAAGGGCTCTCAACAAGGGAAGTGTCCAGGCGTCTCTCAGTGAACCAAAGCGATGTTTTTCGGACACGGAGGAGATACAGAGAGACAGGAACTGTCGATGACATGCCTCGCTCAGGCCACCCAAGGGCTGCTACTGCAGTGGATGACCGCTACCTACGGATTATGGCTCGGAGGAACCCTGACAGCACCGCCACCGTGTTGTATTATGCTTTTCGTTCAGCCGCAGGACGTAGTGTTACGACTCAAACTGTGCGCAATACAATGAATGATGTGCAACTTCACTCCCAACGTCCATGGCGGAGGTCCATCTTTGCAACCACGACACCATGCAGTGCGGTACAGATGGGCCCAACAACATGCCGAATGGACTGTTCATGATTGGAATCACGTTCTCTTCACCGATGAGTGTCGCATACGCCTTCAACCAGACAATCGTCGGAGCGTGTTTGGAGGCAACCCGGTCAGGCTGAACGTCTTAGACACACTGTCCAGCGAGTGCAGCAAGGTCGAGGTGCCGGCCGGAGTGGCCGTGCGGTTCTAGGCGCTACAGTCTGGAGCCGAGCGACCGCTACGGTCGCAGGTTCGAATCCTGCCTCGGGCATGGATGTGTGTGACGTCCTTAGGTTAGTTAGGTTTAGTTAGTTCTAAGTTCTAGGCGACTGATGACCTCAGAAGTTAAGTCGCATATTGCTCAGAGCCATTTGAACCAAGGTCGAGGTTCCCTGCTGTTTTGGGTGGCATTATGTGTGGCCGACGTACGCCTTGGTGGTCATGGAAGGCGCCGTAACGGCTGTACGATACGTGGATGCAACCCTCCGACCGATAGTATAATCATATCGGCAACGTATTGACGGCTCGTTCTTCTTCATGGGCGACAATTCGCGTCCCCATCGAGCACATCTTGTGAATGACTTCCTTCAGTATAACTAGAGTGGCGAGCATGTTCTCTAGGCATGAACCCCATCGAACATGCCTGAGATAGATTGAAAAGGGCTGTTTATGGACGACGTGACCCATCAACCACTCTGAGGTATCTACGCCAAATCCCCGTTGAGGAGTGGGACAATCTGGACCAACAGTGCATTGATGAACTTGTGGATAGTATGCCACGACGAATACCGGCATGCATCAATGCAAGAGGACGTGCTATTGGGTGTCAGAGGTACCGGTGTGTACAGCAATCTGGACCACCAACTCCGAAGATCTCGCTGTATGGTGGTGCAACATGCAATGTGTGGTTTTCATGAGCAATAAAAATGGCGGAAATGATGTTTATGTTGATCTCTATTCCAATTTTCTGTATAGGTTCCGGAACTCTCGGAACCGAGGTGATGCAAAACTTTTTTTGATGTGTGTACAATTATTTATTAATGCAGTAAACTAGCAGTTATACGTTAGGTTAGCTATGCCTTATTTTAATTAAGTTGTGCCATAAACTTCGTAATCCACCAATCAGAACCAATACTTCCACATTAGTAATCCGATCTTCCAGTCTAATCTTCAACGTTACTCTGTAACACCACATTTCATGAGCTTCTGTTCTTTTCCTATCTGAACTGTTTATGGTCCTCTTTCCCGCAGAAGGCTACGCTCCAGACAAATAATTTCGGAAGAATATCCGTAGCACCTGGCTGTTGGCACATTTCTGTTTTTTTTTTTTCAGAACAAATCTTTTTACTGTTATAAGTCTGCATCTTATATCCTCTCTACTTCAAACATCGTATGTTATTTAGCCGCCCAAATTGAGATACTCACCTACCACTTTTAGTGTCTTATTTCCTCATCTATTTCCCTTAGATTCTCCTTGTTTCACCTTTGTTAATGTTAATGTGATAATCTCTTTTCCAGAACTACTCAGTATGTTCAACTGTTTTTCCAGGTCCATTTCCGTCTTTAATAGTATTGCATTGTAACTAACAAACCAAAAAGCCTATATTTTTTCTTCCTGAAAGTTAAATCTCTTTCCAAATTTTTTTTCTTTGGTTTCCTTCACTGCATGTTCGATTCAGAGACTGAATAGAATTGTATTTCTGAGTTTGTGGTACGCCATTTAATACTACCGGTGTTGTTAGCACTTTGGGCTAGTACCTGTTGCAGTGCAAACAGTAAATACAACCTGAAAATATCGGAATGGTGAATAACTGATATAAACTGCTACTGTGAGGCATTAACGAATGTGTAATCATTCCAGACAAGATTTAATTCGTAATGCATCATATCCGGGTTTTGGCAACACTGTTGAACAGAACAGCACCCATACAACCGCGAAGGTGCTCGCACTTTACTAGGATTGGAGGACGCGGTGGCCTCAGAGATCAGCAGTCGTCAGTAATCCTAACACACAGCCCAGTAAACAGTCTGTATTTGTACTCTCCAGCGATAGCTAAATCATTGCTCGAGACACATCTTACATGAATCACAAAATCAACTCGTTGATGAGAGGATGGTTATACACGAGGCAGCCCACGCCAGAGCGATATCGAGCCGTCTGCCTAGTAGCGGCCCGCGCCTGATGCTTTATCTGCCTCACGGCCAGTGGGTAAAGAAAGAAGTGGAGCTAACCTTGTGTTATTCTCGGTATCGCGACTAATGATACAACAGAGTTAGTCGGTGACGAGGCTGCAAAAGAGCCGCGTGTCTTGTTGCTCTTTTACGACATGTATTGAACTGTTACTTGGTTTCTACACTGCTGAAAGCACAGCAGCAGATCCTGCCACTGACTGTCACAACACCACCAGCAGTAACAACAACAAGAACAGCAGCACCGCCAGTAACTACGGCGAAGTGGCAACATCCATTGGCTCTAGTGCTACAAAAGTAAATAAAATCCGGCACTCGCTTTTCTACCGCTTCAGTGTCACAGTTTTGACATAGGCGAATAAATTTAAAAGAGTGGACTTGTCGTTTTGTATTTTTCTGTGTTTCATGATTCACCAAACGACGCGATCGATCGAAGCCCATGCGATGCAGATCACAGACGATATAAGGAACTGGGCGTCAGACGAAAGTGCTGGGTGAGTCTGCAGTCGCAATAAGATCGTCTTTAGTCGGCTGCAATATCGTTGCACATTGTTCTTTAGTTGTTAAAGAAGTATTATCAGATCTATATTCAAGTTTAGTTACTTCCTTGATTTTTAAATGGATACTTCGTCAATGTTTTGTCTTTTGATACTCTGCTAAAAGATATAAGATTATTGAAACTACAGTTGAAAGGTCTCTCAACAAAAGTGTACATTATTTCTGCGTGTACGCATATTTTACAGACAAACTCAAGAAGAGCCACTGTGTTTTGAATTTGAGGGAAATAGCAATGTTTTAAATTTTCTGTATTTTAAATATCAGATACAAAGATGCTGGCAGTAGTAGCATAAAAAGTGGACCGACTGTTAACAAGCAGTCGCTCAAGAATAGCTCTGTTAACTGAAATCTTATCAACGCCGTTCTTTTAGTTCAGTGCCCCAAAACATTCCGGCAGACATTTTAGCGAAAAAGTCATATAAGGACAATCGATAGATTCCGAATAACCATTACAAGAAACAGCTTCTTTGGTTATATATATAATACGTGAAAGTAAAAGTCGCAGTAGACATTCTGTGAAAAAAAATCTACCCTTATTTGAATACGAACTTTTGTACCTTTGTTAAGGCAGGGGACCTGATTAATTAACAGTTTATAATGAAAATAACATCGAAGTGTTGAAAGTTACTCACTTTACGCAGCTCAGTAATGTTATTCAATATTGTTCTCGACGAGTGAGCATTAAAACTAAGTCAACTCATGCCGCTTATTTCACGACGCCAAGCATTACGAAGCTGTAGTATAGCCAATACTTCGACAGATTGCTGAATTTATATACCGGGTGATCAAAAAGTCAGTATAATTTTGAAACCTGAATAAATTGCGGAATAATGTAGATAGAGAGGTACAAATTGACACACATGCTTGGAATGACATGGGGTTTTATTGGAACCAAAAAATACAAAAGTTTAAAAAATGTCCGAGAGATGGCGGCCGGCCGCGGCGGCCGTGCGGTTCTGGCGCTGCAGTCCGGAACGGCGGGACTGCTATGGTCGCAGGTTGGAATCCTGCCTCGGGCGTGGGTGTGTGTGATGTCCTTAGGTTAGTTAGGTTTAAGTAGTTCTAAGTTCTAGGGGACTTATGACCTAAGATATTGAGTCCCATAGTGCTCAGAGCCATTTGAACCATTTAGAGATGGCGCTTCATCTGATCAAAATAGCAATAATTAGCATAACAAAGTAAGACAAAGCAAAGATGATGTTCTTTACAGGAAACGCTCAATATGTCCACCATCATTCCTCAACAATAGCTGTAGTCGAGGAATAATTTCTTGAACAGCACTGTAAAGCATGTCCGGAGTTATGGTGAGGCGTTGGCGTCGGATGTTGTCTTTCAACTTCCCTGGAGATGTCGGTCGATCACGATACACTTGCGACTTCAGGCAACTCCAAAACCAAAAATCGCACGGACTGAGGTCTGGGGACCTGGGAGGCCAAGCATGACGAAAGTGGCGGCTGAGCACACAATCATCACCAAACGACGCGCGCAAGAGATCTTTCACGCGCCTAGCAATATGGGGTGGTTCTAATAAAACCCCATGTCATTCCAAGCATGTGTGTCAATTTTTACCTCTCTATCTACATTATTCCGTGGTTTATTAAGTTTTCAAATTTATACTGACTTTTTGATCACACGGTACATCATCCAAAGACAGTGACCCGATTAGGAGCACACAACATCTAATGACAACCAGCAAACAGCCGCCGCCAGTTCGCTGAAGCGAAACGAGAAATACTTTATTAGCAAGTGTTAGATTTAGTTTATAATTCAATTTCAATCACATTCAGACATGTAACAACGCTTTTTTTACCATATTACAGCGGAGTAGCTATCACAATTGTAGCATCTACAATCAGATATATAAAGTTAGATGATCTGCTTCAGATATGCGACTGGCATACAATTAATTTTATTTTCCAGGAATCTTTCCTTGGCTTTAGGCGAAAGCAGAGTATTTTTATCGTAACGTGTTTCACACAAACTTCTTGCACAGTACTTGAAATTTTGTCAAAATAAATTATCGTATAAAATAAATACTGCGTTATGGAATTCTTGGCGATCAGGTGATTCCGATAACAGGGTTCAATAGACTTGCATGATACACCAATCAGAAAAAAAATTACGTCGCTTCGAAGTTAGCCAATACCGGTTTTGCCAACTGATAACGACGCAACCTCATACGAAAATTCCGTTTGTCACAATATTCTTCATAAATTACGAAAAGCGGTCAAGCACAAAAATTAGCATGGCAAAAAAAAAAGAACAAAAATGTTACACGATTCAACAGTAAACAGATAATGAAATACGGCAGCGTATTTAATATAATCAAAACTATGTACTAAACTCCCTGAAAAATATTTAGCTACGTCACTGTACAACATTAGAAAGCTTCGTTACGCGATATACATCATCGACTGGAAGCAAATCACTGAGTTCGTAAGCACTTTTTTTTTTTATTACGATGGGCGTCCAATAAGAAATGTAACACATTTTTTCCCACCCAATTTCGGTTGAAAAAATGAGGTATTCGTTGTGGGACATCGTGGAATATTCTCGCTTGAGCCTCTATAGTTACACTAAGTTCCGACAGGTGGCAGTGCTGTACGTAGGCTTGAAAGTGGCGTCTATAACGGAGGTGCATTCCGAGTAGAGAGGTGTCATTGAGTTTGCTTTGGCGGAGAACCAGACCGTCGCAGATATTCATAGATGCTTTCGGAAAGCCTACGGTGACCTTGTAGTGATCAAAAGCACGAAGAGTGGTTGGACGAGGCATCTGCCATCAGCGGAAGTTCGCGGAAACCTGTCCCATCTCCCCGGCATTGGCCGGCCGCATACAGCTGTGATTCATGCAATGTTGGAACAGCACGAATCTCTCAAGTTCCTAATTCCAGCTGTTTGGCCCAATGAAGGATCCACTCAACGGGAAGCAGTACGTGGATGATGATCAGGTTATTGATACACCAAGACGTTGGCTTCGACGTTGACCCATAGAGTAGTACCATGCGGGCATACGGGCGCTCCCAGTAAAGCGGCGTAAGGGCGTCGCATTGAACAGAGATTATATAGAAAAAGAGGAATTTTTAGCCAAGAGAGTGAGGAAAAATATGGTATGTTAGAATCCTGAATGAAACAAACCTGCTTTCAGAAAAGAAATGTGTTGCATTATACACCGTCGTATATTCTTCCTTGGAAGTCTGATGAAATAACAATTTGATTTAGTACTTACAAAAAGATGCTGAAATCGCCTCGAAATAGTTGATTACTACACTCCTTCTCATCAGCAATATTCAGGAAATAGAGGCCTGAAAAATTAGACTTATTTTCCGTTAAGTCAGTCAACACTACGCTTTCGTTTTATTATAATTATAACACAAAAGGTGGAAGGCTGATTCAATGGCACTATGAAGTAATACGAGTAGTCACAACTTATCGACGTATACTGCTGTTTAACCTTAATAAATATGAAGAACATTAGTCCACATACGTAATTTAAAACATTTCCGAGCTCTCACTTGCACTCTGTCCCACCTTATTTTCGCAGCTCTTCCGTCTTCGATCTCCAGGTCGACTACTTGACAGTATACAGTCAGTCGTGTACTGTTTGCTGCCTGTTGTTGCCATCCATCAATGAAATCGGCAAACATCAACGGAAAGTAGAAAAGTCTCACTCCATCACTAATCATTAAAACAAAGGCGTTTTTCGTTGCGACGGGATCTTCTCATGAAATTTCTATCACCAGTTTTCTCCTCCGATTGCGAAAACATTCTGTCGGCACTCACCTATATAGGGAGAAATGATCATCACGATAAAATAAGAGAACCTAGGGCTCGCACAAAAAAATTTAAGTGCTCGTTCTTCCCGTATGCCGTTCGAGAGTGGAACGGTAGAGAGACAGCTCAAAGGTGGTTCATTGAACCCTCTGCTAGGCACTTTATTATGAATAGCAGAGTAATCACGTAAATGTGGATGTAGAATGTCCATTCAAATTATTGTCTCACCGTCATGAAAGGCTCTTATTTCATCACCCCCCTCCATCCATTAATACTTTGCGGCAAAATTATAAAGGTAACATGATCTTGGGTGCCTCTCTCCAGACGGCAGTGTAGGTTCTGTTACTGAGAGTATTCACCATTTATGAGCCCCTCAAGGATCTGGTTAAGCACCGATGTAGTATATTCAGTCATCTGTTGCTGAAATTCCATTCCGTTTTTGTGAATTTGTTCGAACTGTGGGCCATTTATTTATATGGTCTAATAGGTAGCAATTTTATAGTATCTGAAAGTGACCTTCCTTTCTCATATGCCCAAAACTGATCACTGTCGACCACTTTAAAAGGCGCCTGGTTGCATTGTGGGCAGATGAAAAGAAAGAAAAATATATAGGCGGAAAGGAGACAAACTGGGAACAACTGTAGAGACAATACAGGCCGCAAATAAGGAGATCCACTGACATAAGCCATTTGCAAAAAGAGCAGTGTTGTTGCCCGTCGTCTGGGAACGAACATCTTGAGAACGGCGTAGCTGGTGGGCTGTTTGCGTGCCATTGTCGTGACGATTTACGAAAAGTGGTTGAAGGACAGTAAAAACACGAATAGGGGACAGAGTCTTGACGTCCACGCCTCATCATAGAACATGAAGGTCGGAGCCTTCCTCTCCCAGTAAAGCAGGATAAGCTACGTTTTGTGGCATACCTGATGGAGAGCACAGCGCTGGTGCCAGCATAAGTGTTTCGGCGCACACCGTTCAGCACTCACTGTTAAACATCTCAGCAGACGACTCCTACGTGTGCCCATGTTGTTCCTACAATATCATCAATTATGATTATTGCTGTGGTCACGGTGTCATCTGTACTGGAACTTGGATAGATGGAAATGCGTCATCTGCATGTCGATCCTACAATATTGTCAATTATGATTATTTCTGTAGTCACGGTGTCATCTGTACTGGAACTTGGATAGATGGAAATGCGTCATTTGGTCGGATGAATCACGTCTCTTATTACACCAGATCGAGAGTCGTCTCCAGATGCTCCATCATCCAGTCGAAAGGCTGTCCAAAATATGCACTGTGCCGTGGACATCAGACCGTGGGGGCAGTATTATTCTGTGGAGGACATTCAACAATACCAGAATTGTTCTACAATGGTTTGAGAAGGGTGATGGTGGACTCACGCTATCTTGGCCACGAAATTCACCTGATCTCAATCCGGAGCATAGACATGTTGCTCCACATACATCTGAAAACTAATCCATGCCATTCAGAATCGCTGTTGTATTGCTTTCCAATATGGACAGCAACTGTTACATTCATGGTTTTTCTTTAATCCTTGCTCCAGGCGTCTCGTAATACGATATTCCAGCAGAATAATTTGCAGTACCAACCATACCCTATTTTAAATATACGGCATTCGTTTCGGTTGTGCCCCTGACACTAAGTGCTCACTACTCTGACATAAAATATTGTTAATCAATGTCATTACACTATCTGATCAATAATATTCAGGACCCGTATTTAATGCAGAGTTTACTGCTAGACGTCACGAGAGGTTGACCTGCCAATATAAGAACAGGCTGTGTTGTCAGTAGAGAAGTAGCAACAGAAAATGGATATCAGAAGAGTTTACCAATGGTGGCTGGTGCTCATATGCTAATGTGCTACAGTACATTGTATATATTTCTTTTAAATTATGACATTTCTCTTCCAATTTAAGCCGCAGATCGGACTAAAATTATTCCATTTTCTATCGAATGCGTACAGATATGCAAATAAATGTGTGAAAAGGTGTTTTGTAGTACTCTCTTTCGGGTAACTAGAACTCAGCGTAGTGAACTAAAATGATAGGTAGCTACATTACAATTAGAGAAGGGACGCAGCTACCTGTTTTCGACTGTGCATACTCTTGCGTGACGCCATCCCTGCTCGCACTATGGGTGCTACATTTATTACACCAACGGGTTAGTATTTTTCTTCGGAAGTTCGTGTAGAATATTGTGCAAGCAACAAGGCGAATTCTGTAGACGATCTGCTAAAAAGGCCTTTTCCCAGCAGATATTTAGTGGAGAAAGTGAGAGTTAAAGAGTCAGGTAGGCCTACTCCAATTTGAAATCTAACAGTGGTAGGGCTTGGGATGTGACTCATCAATTTGGCTCAGACTAGCTGAATTTAAATGGCACATAAGAATCATCCCTCTGATACATCGAAACATGTCATAGTCACTGCTTTGTATAATTTTAGCTCTAGTTTGATTGTCATTTTCTGTCCAGAAATTTTTCTCGCGTTGGGAAGACAATGTGGAAATATGAAAGTAATTGCCAGTAATCCCAGTAACCCTCGCCGACGTCAATGGTTGCAATGTGACTTCAACTGATGGGAAGACTTAGCCTCCAGGAAATGAATCTGCCTTACTACTACACGGTCTGCTTTCTATATATGTTGTAGATCATTTCTCACATCCAGTTATTTATTCCTGACAGCTTCAGAACTCTAAAGAGTTTATTCCAGTTAATAGTGTCGAACGCTGTTCCTAAATACTCGGACATTCCTTACGTCTCTTAGTCGGAATTCCATTGTGTCGTACAAAGTCCCACTCACGGCTGCGGCCAAAATCACTGTAGTCTTTGCAATATGCTACACAAAATTACTCAGAAACTTTTAGTGGTAGGCGCGGATAAATTCTCAGCACTTCTACACTGTTAAATCAGTTTAATAAAGGTCGCCATCTTCGCTTTGACTCGCGAGATAGGGTTAAAATTGTCACTACACATATTCCATTAATAAATGCCTTGTAGTGATCCAGCCACTTTTAGAATAACTCCCACATATGTCCTCTAGACCGCATAACATACGTCACAAGCAGTCATCACAGTGCCTCGAGCTAGTTTGTATTTATTCCCGCTGATAATCTCCTCCAAAAAGCAAAATACTTATAAAGGTCACCCGGCCGGAGTGGCCGCGCGGTTCTGGGCGCTGCAGTCTGGAACCGAGGGACCGCCACGGTCGCAGGTTCGAATCCTGCCTCGGGCATGGATGTGTGTGATGTCCTTAGGTTAGTTAGGTTTAATTAGTTCTAAGTTCTAGGCGACTGATGACCTCAGAAGTTAAGTCGCATAGTGCTCAGAGCCATTTGAACCATTTTGAACTTATAAAGGTCGAAGTCATTAAGTCAGAAGACACACAAAAATACCACACTTCAAGATTATATAGAAGTTCCGTAGAAACAAATGTACTTCACTGGCTTCAATTAGACCTTGTCAAGACTATCTCCTTTATTCAATAATACCTTCAGCTAATTAAACGCTCCAGTACCTGGTGGAAACCTTTCCCAACCGATCACATACACACAGACCCCCCCTCCCCCCCCCCCCCCCCACACACACAGCGACAGTAGCAGCACATAACGCACACATAAAAAAGTTGGAGATGACTAAGCAGCATTCTACACCAGAGCATCGGCTCAAAAATGCACATTTTATTACGCTTGTCGCACCCGCAGAATAACTTAATCGATCACTGGTAATCACGCACTTTCGACACTCTTAAGGCACAACGCCACTGCCCATCACGACGCACAACTCACTTTTCACATCCACGAGGCCTGCCAGCCGACTCGTCACGGCACAGTCTTCCAGCTGCTCTATGTGAGCGCCTGTACTCAGTTTAATGTTAGCGGTGGAATTCCAGCATTTTCAGTGAGCATTCTCTCCTATCACTAATAACACTATAGCGTAAACTGCTCATTAAATGTTCACATTTGACAGGTGCTGGAAAACACTGCCGTCACGAGTAGGTCACTAGATAGCCCTTGAGTCAGCACAGTTATCACATGAAAACAACCTGTTGAGAACGATACCTGATATGCTGATCCGTAATCTGCAGGTTGGAGGAAGCCCCTTCTCATGTGCCCACAATAGCTAAGTGAACGAGCCACAGGCACTGTCAAAAATATATATTACAATCTATGAATGCTATAATTTTTCCCCCAATTTGGAGGTAAGTAATATACAGGGTGTTTTGAAAAGAAGTTTACAACTTTAAAAACTCATATAAATTTATTGAACGAAGATATAGATCTAAGTTTAGTGTTATTTTGTAGGTAAACACATCAGGATTTTTTACCTTAAACTAAAGATGTTGTATGTGGATTCCGTTGGTTATCCTGCACACATCCCATCGGAAGTCAATTTCTTCCTAAACTCGCTGTAGCACTGCAGGTGTAGCTTGCTCAGTGGCGGCGTAAACTCTTGCTCTAAGTTCAGGTAGAGAAGCCGGCACAGGAGGTACAAACACGATGTTCTTGATGAATCCCCATAAAAAAAATCGAGTGGTGTCAGGTCTGTGAAAGTGGGGGGCCATGCAAATGGCGCGTCACGGCCAATCCATTGACCTGGTAAGTTGTCACTGAGAAAATCCCAGATGTCAGCCTCGTATTGGGGTGGTGCATCATCTTGCATGAAGTAAACTTTTCGTTCTTGGTCATCCTCATAGATCTCTGGTATCAAAAATTTTTGTAACATATCCAGTTACTCTATCCCGTTGATAGTTTCCTCACAGAAAAGGGGCCGTACACTTTGTTCTTGCTCAATGGACGAAATGCGTTCAGTTTAGGGCTATTACGAAGATGTTGCAATGTTTGATGTGGATTTTCACTGCCACAAATCCTACAGTTATGTGTTTTAAGCTTGCCACTTAAGTGAAAAGTCAACTCGCCAGAAAATATGATTTTGTCCAATAAATTATCATCCTCATATAATCGATTTAACATATCCGCACAGAAGATCTTGCTAGCGATTTTATCAGTGTCTTTTATTGCTTGCACGATCATCAATCTGCACGGTTTCAAATGCAAATGGTTTCTCAACACACGCCAAACAGTCGTATGTGGGATTTGCAATTCGCGAGATGCACGCAGGGTCGATATCATAGGGCTGCTGACAGAACGTTGTCTCACTCGCCCAACCACGTGATGAGAGGTTCTTGGACGACCTGATAATTTCCCTCGTCTTAACCACAACAGAGGGGTATCTGTTGATAGGCAAGACAATCATGTGGTTCCTGAAGAGGGGCAGCAGCCTTTTCAGTAGTTGCAGCGGCAACAGTCTGGATGATTGACTGATATGGCTCTGTAACACTAACCAAAACGCCCTTGCTGTGCTGGTACTGCGAACGGCTGAAAGCAAGGGGAAACTACAGCCGTAATTTTTCCTGAGGACATGCAGCTTTACTGTATGATTAAATGATGATGGCGTCCTCTTGAGTAAAATATTCCGGAGGTAAAATAGTCCCCCATTCGGATCTCCAGGAGGGGACTACTCAAGAGGACGTCGTTATCAGGAGAAAGAAAACTGGCGTTCTACGGATCTAAGTGTGGAATGTCAGATCCCTTAATCGGGCAGGTGGATTAGAAAATTTAAAAAGGAAAAAATAGGAGTGCGGGTAAGCTACTACAAACAGCATAGTGAACTCATTATTGTGGCCAAGATAGACACGAAGCCCACGCCTACTACAGTAGTACAAGTTTATGTGCCAACTAGCTCTGCAGATGATGAAGAAATTGAAGAAATGTATGATGAGACAAAAGAAATTATTCAGGTAGTGAAGGGAGACGAAAATTTAATAGTCATGGGTGACTGGAATCCGAGAGTAGGAAAAGGGAGATAAGGAAACATAGTAGGTAATATGGATTGGGGTAAGAAATGAAAGAGGAAGCCATCTGGTTGAATTTTGCACAGAGCATAATCATAGCTAACACTTGGTTCAAGAATCATAAAAGAAGGTTGTATACCTGGAAGAATCCTGGAGATACTAGAAGGTATCAGATAGATTATATAATGGTAAGACAGAGATTTAGGAACCAGGTTTTAAATTGTAAGACATTTCCAAGGGCAGATGTGGACTCTGACCACAATCTATTGATTATGAACTGTAGATTAAAACTGAAGAAACTGCAAAAAGGTGGCAATTTAAGGAGATGGGACCTGGATAAACTGACTAAGCCAGAGGTTGTACAGAGTTTCAGGGAGAGAGCAAGGGAACAACTGACAGGAATGGGGGAAAGAAATACAGTATAAGAAGAATGGGTAGCTTTGGGGAATGAAATAGTGAAGGCAGCAGAGGATCAAGTAGGTAAAAAGACGAGGGCTGGTAGAAATCCTTGGGTAACAGTAGAGATACTGAATTTAATTGATGAAAGAAGAAAATACAAAAATGCAGTAAGTGAAGCAGGCAAAAAGGAATACAAACGTCTCAAAAATGAGATCGACAGGAAGTGCAAAATGGGTAAGCAGGGATGGCTAGAGGACAAATGTAAGGATGTAGAGGCTTATCTCACGAGGGGTAAGATAGATACTGCCTACAGAAAAATTAAAGAGACCTTTGGAGAAAAGAGAACCACTTGCATGAATATCAAGAGCTCAGATGGAAACCCAGTTCTAAGCAAAGTAGGGAAAGCAGAAAGGTGGAAGCAGCATATAGAGGATCATGAGGATAATGTTATGGAAATGGAAGAGGATGCAGATGAAGATAAAATGGGAGATATGATACTGCGTGAAGAGTTTGACAGAGCACTGAAAGACCTAAGTCGAAACAAGGCCCTGGGAGTAGACAACATTCCATTAGAGCTACTGACAGCCGTGGGAGAGCCAGTCCTGACAAAACTCTACCATCTGGTGAGCAAGATGTATGAGACAGGCGAAATTCCATCAGACTTCAAGAGGAATATAATAATTCCAATCCCAAAGAAAGCAGGTGTTGACAGATGTGAAAATTACCGAACTATCAGTTTAATAAGTCACAGCTGCAAAATACTAACGCGAATTCTTTACAGACGAATGGAGAAACTGGTAGAAGCCAACCTCGGGGTAGATCAGTTAGGATTCCGTAGAAATGTTGGAACACGTGAGCAATACTGACCTTACGACTTATCTTAGAAGAAAGATTAAGGAAAGGCAAACCTGCGTTTCTAGCATTTGTAGACTTAGAGAAAGCTTTTGACAATGTTGACTGGAATACTCTCTTTCAAATTCTGAAGGTGGCAGGGGTAAAATACAGAGAGCGGAAGGCTATTTACAAGTTGTACAGAAACCAGATGGCAGTTATAAGAGTCGAGAGACATGAAAGGGAAGCAGTGGTTGGGAAGGAAGTGAGACAGGGCTGTAGCCTATCCCCGATGCTATTCAATCTGTATATTGAGCAAGCAGTAAAGGAAACAAAATAATAGTTCGGAGTAGGTATTAAAATCCATGGAGAAGAAATAAAAACTTTGAGGTTCGCCGATGACATTGTAATTCTGTCAGAAACAGCAAAGGACTTGAAAGAGCAGTTGAACGGAATGGACAGTGTCTTGAAAGAAGGGAATACGATGAACATCAACAAAAACAAAACAAGGATAATGGAATGTAGTCGAATTAAGTGGGGTGATGCTGAGGGAATTAGATTAGGAAACGAGACACTTAAAGTAGTAAAGGAGTTTTGCTATTTGGGGAGCAAAATAACTGATGATGGTCGAAGTAGAGAGGATATAAAATGTAGACTGGCAATGGCATGGAAAGCGTTTCTGAAGAAGAGAAATTTATTAACATCGAGTATAGATTTAAGTGTCAGGAAGGCGTTTCAGAAAGTATTTGTATGGGATGTAGCCATGTATGGAAGTGAAACATGGACGATAAATAGTTTAGTCAAGAAGAGAATAGAAGCTTTCGAAATGTGGTGCTACAGAAGAATGCTGAAGATTAGATGGGTAGATCACATAACTAATGAGGAGGTATTGAATAGAATTGGGAAGGAGTTTGTGGCACAACTTGACTAGAAGAAGGGATCGCTTGGTAGGACATATTCTGAGGCATCAAGAGATCACCAATTTAGTATTGGAGGGCAGCGTGGAGTGTAAAAATCGTAGAGGTAGACCAAGAGATGAATACGCTTAGCAGATTCAGAAGGATGCAGGTTGCAATAGGTACCGGGAGATGAAGAAGCTTGCACAGGATAGAGTAGCATGGAGAGCTGCATCATAGCAGTCTCAGGACTGAAGACCACAACAACAACAACATACAGAGCACCCTGTTTCTACAAAACATTTATGCCTCTCATAAATTGTAGGCCTACTAGGAGGATATTTAACGTAATGGAAATTACGCTGATCTTTTATCACCGGCTTCTATTCTTCAAGCCAAAACACACATCTATCACGCTCCGATCCAGTGAAAGCAACTGCTGCTAGCGCTGCTTACGGTGTGATTCGGCACTAGCGAACTATGCGAGACAAAACTTGATGTATTTCCCTACAAATTGACACTACAATCACCTCTGTAGGTGCTATGAATCAATTTATATGAATTTTCAAAGTAGTAAAGTCCTTTTTGAAACACCCTGTACTTCAGGTGCTGATAAATTTCTTTAGAATCTAAATCGATCATTCCCCAAATCGGGCTTATACTATACCAGTCATTCCTCCTTCTGAAGACATTCCGTGCTAGTACACTGCCTGACAAAAAAAGAGAAACACTCAATAGGCTGGTTTGTAGAGGATCACAGTTGCATATCCATGTGACAAGTAGTGACGGCTACCAGAACGCATTAATGTTGTCGCGTTTAGTGCTTTTACAAGGCCTGGAGAGTTGTACAAGGACCCTGAGCAGCATCAGATGTTGAGTGATCACTGTGACTGACACGGAGATGTCGCGTACTCATGTGAGACAACAATTTCAGCACCCGACAGAGTTTGATAGGGGTCTCATTAGTTGAATCCATTTGTCTGGCTGATCGGATCATGTAATATCCTGATTTGTATGACATTCTGATCTGACAATGTCCCGATGATGAACCCCACGGGAAAGGGACGGCAGGGATACTCGTCGTCAAGCTTCCAACCGACCACGTCTGACCACGATTAGGGATCACCGCCGCACCGTGCACGAAGCACATCGTAGTCCCTTCAGTTCCGGTACTACGATCCGAGAACAAGAAATGAACTCCCTGTTACTGTGCCATTCAGTACCATAGGTTGGAGACTAGCAACAACAGGACTAGTGAATTATTGTTCCATGCATAGGCTGAAATTAACATCACAACAACAACGGCTGCGTTTGGAGTCGTACAGTGACCAGGAATCATGGACAGCTGATGAACAGCGTCGCTCTATGTCTAGTGATGAATAGCGATTCCCCCGTCGGAAGTTCGAGTCCTCCCTCGGGCATGGGTGTGTGTGACGTCCATGGCCTAAGTTAGTTTAAGTTAGATTAAATAGTGTGTAAGCTCCGAGACCGATGACCGCAGCAGTTTGGCCCCATAAGATGCTACCACAAATTTTCAGAATAGCGATTCTGCACTACCCCACATGACCATCGTCGGCGAATGTGGGGGCGAAATGGGGAGAGGTCCCATTCTTCCAATGTTTTGGAGAGGCACTGCGGTCTTTGCCTGGCATCATAATGTGGAGAGCCATGAGGTATAACTGCAGGTTACGCCTGGTAGTAATTGAGGATACTCTGAAGACGAAATGATATGTCACGGACATTCTGAGTTATTATGTGTTAACTTTCATGCGACAGAATTGTGGTGCCATTTTTCAACAGGATCAATGCTCTTGTCGCTACATCGCACGTGTCTCTATGAACTTTCTGTACGATGTTCAGGTACTGATCTGGCCAACAAGATGTGCAGATTTGTTCCCCATACAACATGCGTGCGGCCAATCCGGTGACGACAAGGTTTGTTGGTCAACTTGCTCAGGAAAGTATGAAATGGCTTTATGACTCCTTTCCCAACATAACCATTGGACTCGTCCAGATAAGATGACGTGCAGCGTCATACCGTTAAGTTCAAAATTCAAATGGCTCTGAGCACTATGTGACTTAACATCTGAAGTCATCAGTGCCCTAGAACTTAAAACTACTTAAACCTAACTAACCTAAGGACATCACGTACATCCATGTCCGAGGCAGGATTCGAACCTGCGATCGTAGCCGTCGTGCGGTTGCAGACTGAAGCGCCTAGAATTTCTCGGCCACACCGGCCGGCCCGGTAAGCTCAAAACGGTTCAAATGGCTCTGAGCATTATGGGACTTAACATCTGAGGTCATCAGTCCCCTAGAACATAACTAACCTGAAGACATCACACACATCCATGCTCGAGGCAGGATTCGAACCTGCGACAGTAGGGGTCGCGCGGTTCCAGACTGAAGCTTTTAGAATCGCTCGGCCACATCGGCCGGCCATATCGGTAAGTCTTTCATACTGCCAAGTTGTGAATTTGACTCGATTTTGTAATCACTTAAATAACATCACATCCGCTTTCAACCCGTGAAGTTTCATTTCATTTCCTCCTCCTCTTCTGTCTGCTAGAGTTTTTCGTGACACATTGTATTTTTCAACCATAAGTTACTAAACTGATCTCTCGGTATTAGGCATATCAGCATCTGCCTTCTTTGGTGTCGAGATATTACATTCTTATTGAATTGTGAAGGCCTCATATATCCCGATGGGCTACGTGAGTGGTTTGTGGGAAAGATGAGGTGTTACTGGTAGGGAAAGTGGTAGGGCAAGGGGGGAGGGGGGAGGAAGATCCTTCGTAGTGATGCAAGTATTACAGTTTGTAGCGTAGCTTCCTAAACAATTGCGTGCCGGTGTAATTAGGTTCTGCTCGTTGCCACCGCTCCCAGAAGCAGAGGTGACGATAGTCGTGCAGGCGTGTCTGAAGTTTTCCGCAGGGTTCTCGGCCGGCGGCCGGCCGCGCCCTTGGGCTGGAGCCGGCACTTGCGGGGGCGGTCGCCGTCTGGCGTGTCTCCGTCTGCGTCGCGCGCTGGCTCTCGCCCACGCCTTGGCCGCCGCACTTTCTCCAACGGCCAACAACTGCAGACACGCTAGCTGCGCGCTATTTCTGACCTCCGCGTGCTGCTGAGCGAACGTTATTCTCGTCCCGAAAAGTGTGGAATTTCCGAGAAGTAGCGGACACCTACATCTTCGTATGGCGTGATAAGTTGCGTCATCATTTAAACTGGGCTTTGTGCAATGCTTAACGATCCACAAGAATAGGACCCATAGAGGTTTGGTACAATAATGGCTGTGAACAATAGGTTGTGCAGTTTCGCCTTTTTTTAATCATTGAAACAATTATGGACATGCTCTTAGAGTCAAAATACATCAGTGCTAAATGTAAATGAGATACGAAACTAGACTACCATTTTTCTCCTGAGCAAAAATACAGTCCACACCATTATGAAGTCATCAACAGTTTCCACAACGCTTTTTCCAAAGCTGTTGCACAGAGGAAGACTGCACTGTAGTTCCTTCTCTAGATTTTCGCACAGGTAACAAAATGGTAGATGTAGCAATAGACAACACAGGGATAGAGAAACAATTACAATCGCTCAAAAGAGGAAAGGCCGCTGGACCTGATGGGATACCAGTTCGATTTTACACAGAGTACGCGAAGCAACTTGCTTCCCTTCTTGCAGCTGTCTACCGTAGGTCTCTAGAAGAGCGTAGAGTTCCAAAGGATTGGAAAAGAGCACAGGTCATCCCCGTTTTCAAGAAGAGTCGTCGAACAGATGTGCAGAACTATAGACCTATATCTCTAACGCCGATCAGTTGTAGAATTTTGGAACACGTATTATGTTCGAGTATAATAAATTTTCTGGAGACTAGAAATCTACTCCGTAGGAATCAGCATGGGTTTCGAAAAAGACGATCGTGTGAAACCCAGCTTGCGCCATTCGTCCACGAGACTCAGAGAGCTATAGACACGGGTTCACAGGTAGATGCCGTGTTTCTTGACTTCCGCAAGGCGTTCGATACAGTTCCCCACAGACGTTTAATGAACAAAGTAAGAGCATATGGACTATCAGACCAACTGTATGATTGGATTGAAGAGTTCCTAGATAACTGAACGCAGCATGTCATTCTCAATGGAGAGAAGTCTTCCGAAGTATGAGTTATTTCAGGTGTGCCGCAGGGGAGTGTCGTAGGACCGTTGCTATTCACAATATACATAAATGACCTTGTGGATGACATCGGAAGTTCACTGAGGCTTTTTGCAGATGACGCTGTGGTGTATCGAGAGGTTGTAACAATGGAAAATTGTACTGAAATGCAGGAGGATCTGCATGGTGCAGGGAATGGCAATTGAATCTCAATGTAGAAAAGTCTAATGTGCTGCAAATACATAGAAAGAAAGATCGGTTATCATTTAGCTACAATATAGCAGGTCAGCAACTGGAAGCAGTTAATTCCATAAATTATTTGGGAGTAGGCATTAGATGTGATTTAAAATGGAGTGATCATATAAAGTTGATCGTCGGTAAAGCAGATGCCAGACTGAGATTGGTTGGAAGAATCCTAAGGAAATGCAATCCGAAAAGTAAGGAAGTAGGTTACAGTACACTTGTTCGCCCACTGCTTGAATACTGCTCACCAGTGTGCGATCCGTACCAGATAAGGTTGATAGAGGAGATAGAAAAGATCCAACGGAGAGCAGCGCGCTTCGTTCCAGGGTCATTTAGTAATCGCGAAAGCGTTACGGAGATGATAGATAAACTTCAGTGGAAGACTCTGCAGGAGAGACGCTCCGTAGCTCGGTACGGGCTTTTGTTGAAGTTTCGAGAACATACCTTCAAAAAAATGGTTCAAATGGCTTTGAGCACTATGGGACTTAAGTCCTGAGGCCATCAGTCCCTTAGAACTTAGAAATACTTAAACCTAACTAACCTAAGGACAGCACACACATCCATGCCCGAGGCAGGATTCGAACCTGCGACCGTAGCGGTCGCGCGGTTCCAGACTGTAGCGCCTAGAACCGCTCGGCCACTCCGGCCGGCGAACATACCTTCACCGAGGAGTCAAGCAGTATATTGCTCCCTCCTTCGTGTATCTCGCGAAGAGACCATGAGGAGAAAATCAGAGTGATTTGAGCCCACACAGAGGCGTACCGACAATCTTTCTTTCCACGAACAATACGGGACTGGAACAGAAGGGAGAACAGATAGAGGTACTCAAACTACCCTCCGCCACACACCGTCGGATGGCTTGCGGATTATGGATGCAGATGTAGATGTAGATGTAGAAATTAACAAGACCTTCCAGTCGTGTAGCCCAAAGGTACTGAGGTGAAAAAAATCATGGAATACCTCCTAATATCGTGTCGGACTTCCTTTCATCCGGCATAGTGCAGCAACTTGAAGTGCTATGGACTCAAAAAGTCGTTGGAAGTCACCTGCAGATTTTCTGAGCCATGCTGCGTCTGCAGCCGTCCGTAATAGCGGAAGTGTTGCCCGTGCAGAATTTTGTGGACGAACTGACTTTCGATTATCTCTTATAAATGTTCGATGGGACTCATTTTCGGCGGTCTGGGTGGACAAACCATTCGCTCGAACGGTCCAGAATGTTTTTCAAATCAGTTGCGAATAGTTGTGGCCGTTGACAAGGGGGATTGTCATCCATAAAAATTCCCATCATTTTTTGGGAACATGACGTCCATGAATGGCTGCAAATCGTCTCCAAGTAGTCGAACATCCAGATGAGCCAGTCCATTCCATGTAAACGTCTACACCATTATGGAGTCATCAACAGCTTTCACAACGCCTTGTTGACAACATGGGTTCATGGCTTCGTGGAATCTGCACCACACTCGAACCCTATCATCAGCTCTTATCAACTGAAATCGGGACTCATCTGACCAGGCCAGGGTTTTCCAGTCGGTTAGTGTCCAACTGATGTGGTCACGAGCCCAGAAGAGGCGCTGCAGGTGACGTCGTGTTGCTAGCAAAGGCACTCGCATCGGTTATCTGCTGCCATAGCCCGTTAAGTTCTAATTTCACCGCACCCTCCTAACGAGCAACGTTCGTCGTACGTCCCACATTGATTTCTGCAGTTGTTTCAAGCAGCGTTTCTTGTCTGTGAGCACTGGCAACCCTACGCAAATGCCGCTGCTCTCAGTCGTTAAGTGTAGTCCAAAATGGCTCTGACAAGGGAACCTCCCCATCGCACGCCCCTCAGATTTAGTTATAAGTTGGCACAGTGGATAGACCTTGAAAAACTGAACACATATCAATCGAGAAAACAGGAAGAAGTTGTGTGGAACTATGAAAAAATTAGTAAAATATACAAACTAAGTAGTCCATGTGCAACATAGGCAATATCAAGGAGCATGTGAGCACAGGAACGCCGTGGTCCCGTGGTTAGCGTGAGTAACTGTGAAACGAGAGGTCCTTGGTTCAAGTCTTCACTCGACTTAAAATTTACCTTCTTTTTTTTTGGAAAGTTACGATCTGTTCGTTCGTTCATTGACGTTTCTGTTCACTGTAATAAGTTTAGTGTCTGTGTTTTGCGACCGCACCGCAAAACCGTGCAATTAGTAGACGAAAGGACGTGCCTCCCCAATGGGAACCGAAAACATTTGATGACAATGTCATAGGTCAACCGATTCCTCCACAGGAAAACACGTCTGATACATTCTATACGACACTGGTGACGGCATGTGCGTCACATGACAGGAATATGTTGTCGGCCCACCTAACTTGTACACTTAGCGAATGGGTAAAAAGATTCTTCTACCTTACCCGATTTAGGTTTTCTTGTGGATGTGATAATCACTCCCAAAAAAGTAATGAAAACATAAGAGTTTGTCACATAAACTGAAAATAAAAAATTAAACTTTTCACTCGAGGGAAGACTTGAACCTATGACCTCTCGTTCCGTAGCTGCTCTCGCTAACCACGGGACCACGGCGCTACTTGACTCTCATTGTCCTTGATGTCGCATATCTTAGCATGGACTACTCAGTTTGCACATTTTAGTAAGTTTTTTCATAGTTCCACGCAACTTCTTCCTGTTTTCTCGATTGATCAGTGTTCAGTTTTTCAAGGCCTATCCACTGTGCCAGCTTATAACTAAATCTGAGGGGGGTGCGATGGGGAGATTCGCTTGTGAGCACTATGGGACTTAACATCTATGGTTATCAGTCCCCTAGAACTTAGAACTAGTTAAACCTGACTAACCTAAGGACATCACACAACACCCAGTCATCACGAGGCAGAGAAAATCTCTGACCCCGCCGGGAATCGAACCCGGGAACCCGGGCGCGGGAAGCGAGAATGCTACCGCACGACCACGAGCTGCGGACTAAGTGAAGTCCGTCGGCAATTGCGTTGTCCGTGGTGAGAGGTAATGCCTAAGATCTTGGCACGCTCTTGACATTGTGGATCTCGGAATATTAAGTTTCCTGACGATTTTCGAAACGGAACCTCCCATTCGTCTAGTTCCAACTACCATTCTGCCCTCAAAGTCTGTTCATTCCCGTCGTGCGGCGATAATCACATTGAAGACCTTTTCACATGAACCACCTGAGTGCAAATGACATCTTCACCAATGCACTGTTCTTCTATAGCTTGTGTACGCGATAGTGCCGCCATCTGTATATGAGCGTATCGCTATCCTATGACTTTTGTCACCTAAATGTCTAACATTCTGCGTGGTGTCTGTTTGTTCTACATCGTGTCTCCCTACCACTTTCGCGCAACGTCGCTCTGAGCGTGTTTTTTAGGGAATTGACTAGTTTGAACCTGGGACCTGTTGCTGGTAAGGAGACGGCAGACCAAACATGACATGTAGAATTCAGAAGAGTTCAGTGAGACTAGCGATGATATAACCAAATACTTAATGATTTCAGCGTCAGCTCCACTGCACTCCCTGTAAAAGAATTTTAATACTAACTAAATTTAGTGAAAGGGGTTCAAGGCTTTCCTATTTTTAGTTAGCTGGTAAAATAACGTCGAAAAGGCAGTTAAGTTTACCATTGGAAATTTTATTCTACTCACAAAACATCGTTTATAAATTGCACTATTGATAAAAGGAAATGTTTTAATACAGGATGGTAAAAACCAATTGCGTTCAACAAAAATGTGAACGAATATTCCCTGAATGGGTTTCCAAGTTCTACAATATTCCATATCACATCTATAATCTAGGTTTAAATTAAGTTTCACTAAAGAGAAAACTATCAAAATGGTCTACAGTTGAAACGTCCCCTTTGAACAATTATACATGACTGTGCTTAAACTGACATAAAATATTTTTAGCGCAACGCAATCTGACTTTCAAAATTCCCTACAAAAGAATGGCCCTGACTAACATTAAACTATACCTTTCACAAATCACTTACCTCACAAAAATCTTCGCTGCTCAAGCTACTGCAATACAGCGAGCGCCACTACTGCCAGCTAAATAAAAGATTCAAACTACTAAAGGCACTAACTACTGATAGGGATAGTTAGCAAATGAAAGATATTAATAGAGAACAAACAATGTATTTACCTTAATATCATCACAAGTCATAATATATATATCAGTTCATGACAAATTGGAAACCTCCGCCATCTCTCTCCCCACATCCACCACTGCTGGCGGCTCACCTCCAACTGCGCAACGCTACGCGCTGTTCACAGCCAGCTGCCTAACACTACAATGGCGAGTATTACAACAATGCAAAGCAGCCACAGACTGCACACAGCACAGCCAGTGATTGTCATACAGAGGTGGCGTTACCAATAAAAAACCTAAACAGCCTACTTACATAGAGAAAACATAAACAGCCTACTTACACATTAATTACTTATCTAACTTGTCGTAAATTACAGTGGCTGATGTGGCTTCTCAATAACTATATAACAGAAAAATCATCGCGTTTCAGATTTTTACTTTAAGTGGCAAATGTGAACACCATGAGCTTTAATTGACGATCGACACTAGTTTTACGCAAAAAGGGGGTGTAACAGATGAGACTTCTGCAGTTCTCAGTGAAGCTTTATGCGCTGTTATGCGGCATCGCGTGCGTTCATTACCTTGCAGGTGTTCGTCAGGGGGCGGCAGACAGTACAGCTCCGCTCACCTCGCCGTCTCGGAAGCAACTCGCTTCTAACTTCCCCTTAGTATAATTTACCGAAGTTGGTTTAAAAAAACTATCTGGCTGTGGTTTCATCTGACCAATCAGCGTCTCAATGTTAACCTTAAGCTCCGCCTACAAAAATTCTGCCTATCCAATGAGAATCGTTATACTTTTCGTTGTGGGGCAATGTTTTTAAAGTTTGCAACGTAACAGAGACGCGAAAAAGTCTCACGCTAAAACTTGCAGCTGGTGTGGTCCTTTAAGCGTTATCGTAAGACCCATACTGTTCTTCTGGAGGGCTCTAGCTTTTAACATGGGCTGGGGGGGTGGTCCTGACGTAACAGATACGTGAAAAAGTCTCACGCTAAAACTTGCGGGTGGTGTGGTCCTAGCGATTAGCTGGCGACGTGGGTGTCCGTCCGTCCCTTATCGTAGGGCCTTCCAGCTTAACACGGTTCTGCTCTCGGCTTCTGTTCTCGTTTCTCCCCTCGGAACTGCGTCTGTCTCACGGTGGGAAGGTATGACATGCATTTAGGCATTCTTGTGTTAGTCTGTGGTATTCCATTTGCTCACTCGTTACTCGTATTACTTTGGTTAATTTAATGTCACGATTTATTCGGAGCTATGTGACATACTACTGGATTTGCTTATCATGTCAGGATTTTCATGGAAGGTGTTGGATTTGCCTGACACCTTACATATGCAATATTTTTGAGGAGGTACGCAGCTCATGTAAATGAAACACAGGAGAAAGATGACATGCTTCTACATTGTTTTAATTTCGAGAGTACCCCAAGGTAGTGTTATAGGTCCGTTACTATTTAGAATACACACAAATCGACTCGTCGATAACACTGAAAGCTCCATGACACTGTTCGTGGTGATACAACAACACTGGACGGGAGTAGCTGCGTGTGGAGGCTCCGAAGAGGACGAAGGATGTCAGATAGCCGCGGTGGCCGTGCGGTTCATTTGTTGTTTTTGTTTGCTTTTGTTGTTCATAAATGTGAAAGTTGATTATGAAAACAGAAACATGTTTTATGTAAGTTCGATGAAGTATTGAAGTGGCGCTTGATAAATGTTGTTCTGTGGTTATCTTATTTCACCTTTTTGTTGACGAAATGGCGGTTTCTAGCACTACACTATAAATCTGTATTGTTTCCTTTATTTTTAATGCGACATCCCTCTGTTTAACGTTACAACTCAACAATTTTCGAACAAAACCTGAATTAAACATTGACAATCTCAATTTTTCTACAAATACTGTTTATTTTTAAGTAAGAGCCAGGAGCGCAACAATGTAGAACAAAAATGTTCTGTAGGTTAGCGGGCCCTTTATATTCCTCACTCAGTTCCTGGGCAGTTCGCCGCTTCTGGTTTTTAGCGATATTTAGTAAGACACACTGATCGCGTACGTAAAGGAGCAGTCGTTATGCGGTAATGCCCAATAAGTATGCGACACACCTAACGCACAGGTAATGCAGCTACGACATTAACTGACCAAAGTTACTAGGAAAACTACCGTAGCCTACTCTTATTTAGGGGCAAAGTTTAAGCAGAGTGTAAATCGTGGCCAGGGGAATTACGTGCCTAATAAATGGACGAATGACGGGAAAGACCCACCGTGGTTTAATAACGAGATTCGAAAAATACTGAGGAAGCAGAGGTTGTCGCAATCACACGAACGCGCTAATGACGTTAAATGGTTCAAATGGCTCTGAGCACTATGGGACTTAACTTCTAAGGTCATCAGTCCTCTCGAACTTAGAACTACTTAAACCTAACCAACCTAAGGACATCACACACATCCATGCCCGAGACAGGATTCGAACCTGCGACCGCAGCGGTCGCGCGGTTCCAGACTGTAGCGCCTAGAACCGCTCAGCCACCTCGGCCGGCTAATTACGTTAAGCAAAGGTTAATAGAGGTTAGCGTGTCTGCATACAACTACTACTACGTCATACCTTAGCAAAAGATCTAGCGGAGAAACCGAGAGAATTCGAGGTCTGTGTAAAATCGCTAAGTGGATCTAAGGCTTCCATCCAGTCACTTTTTGAGCAGTCCGTTGTGGCAGCTGAAGATAGCAAAGCTAAAGCCAAAGTTTTAAATTTCACGTTCGATTGATCGTCCACGCAGGCGAGTTGTACAAACATACCGTTGTTTGACCATCGAACAGATTCCCACAAGGACGACACAGTGGTTCAAATGGTTCTGGGCACTGTGGGACTTAACATCTGAGGTCATCTGTCCCCTAGACTTAGAAGTACTTAAACCTAACTAACCTAAGGACATCACACACAGCCATGCCTGAGGCCGGATTCGAACCTGCGACCGTAGCAGCAGCGCGGTTCCAGACTGAAACGCCTAGAACCGCTCGGCCACAGCGGCCGGCTGTCCGCAATCACCGCTACAGCCATCGCCCTCTACATCTGGAAGCATCCAGCAGCTCTTCAGCAAGCCGCAATAGAGGATGTGGTCACACTCTAGAATAAAAGATTGTTTCTTATCTTTACATTCTACTTTGTCTATTTTTGAACTTTGGATGCCACGAGTTAAAAAGCGCTACATCTGTTTCGTACTTTTTATTAATTTTGTATTTGTGGGTCACTAATTCCGTTAATTAAATTATTCAATGATAAAAATAGCTCTCATTGCCCATATAGTGTACGATCCATTTATTTTACTTGACATATTCCCTCTTCAGTGCTTTATAAATAACTTCGCACGTTTCTGGAATTATTTTGGTTAATGTGCAATGTGATATTCAAGTGCTGTGTTGTAAACTAGAGTAACTGTCTCCTGTATCAAGAAATCCCAATGTCACAGTTTGCCTGTCTTCTGCACTTGTAACATTTCTCAAGAGAGTTTTGTAATATGAGAAGACACTTAACGGAGCAAATACTTAAATACACTCTCATCCATTCGTAAGTAATTTATATGTAAGACTTGACGTGCTGCACTTGAAGCTCTCGTAAAAAATGTTGCTGAATGCTTGTATTATCTCGACGTAATATCGATGTTTTCATCCAAGTATGTTTCCTTTTTTTTCGCCGCTTTTCTTCCAAACACACACACAATGCAATTGTGGTGCTAGCAACTGCAGTGCATAACAACAAGTTGTTGTCCGCCATCTTGAAATTTGACGAAAAATATGACGACGGTGTAATATCCCTTTTAAGGGCCAAGTCAAAGATATTTTTCGAAGAAATTTGACGAATATTTGATCACATTTCTTCGTCAAAGAAATAGGAGGGTTGTAACTTTAATAGTGGCAACTAATTATTTACAGCTCGTACAAAATGGATACGTGTTTCAAAGATTTACTGACCTTCAAAGTAGTCACCCTGTTGCCTGAGATGGGAAAGTCGTAGGATACTCTTAGCAGTGTCAGTTGTGTTGACAGTTCGAGCAGCGCGGTCTGCCCGACGAATTTGTAACAGTTCTGAAGCGAATGCCGTGAAATGATTCCTTCAGTTTAGAAATCGAGTTGAACTTACGAGGGCATAAGTCCGGGGTGTGCAGTAGTGATGACACTTCCTGCAGGGCCTGGCCATCATTTTTCAAGACAATGTTCAATCATGTACAGTGCAAGCTGTTACTGATTTGTTTGACTGATTGGCCTGCTAAGTGCTATACCACCCACTCCACTCCCCTGACTTAAGGTCTTGTGAGTTCAACTCGATTTCTAAATTGAAGGAAATACTTCACGACATTCGCTTCAGAACTGCTACAAATTCGACGGGCAACAGACCGCTCCGCTCGAACTGTCAACACAACTCGCATTGCTAAGAGTATCCTACGACTCAAACATCGCTGGCAACGGGTTATGCACAATGCTGGTGACTACTTTTAAGGGCAGTAAAAGTTTGAAACACATATCAGTTTTGTACGAGGTGTAAATAAATAGTTAGCACTATTAAAGTTCCAACCCTTGTATAATAGTGTAATACTGGCCTACTGCAGCGAGATTCCACTGGCGGCAACATACACTGCGCGTAACGACCACGAAGATAAGATACGAGGAAATAGGGCTACTCGGAGGCATATAGATAGCCGTTTTTCCCTCGCTCTGTTTGCGAGTGGACCAGGAAAGGGAATGACTAGTAACTGTTTGGGTACCCTCCGGCACCCACCGTACGGTGGACTGCGGAGTATCTATGTAGGTGTAGATATAGACGTAGATGATCGTCTATGGAAGCCTACGGTAGCTTTTCGTCACTGGTGTAGGTGTAGATGTAAGATAAACATGTTAATTGTGTAGCTACGGTGTAGTTTAGAGGGCTCCGTGTGGCGGGCACGTGAGGGAATGCCAGCGAGTGGCACCCGGGGGCCACGTGCTCGAGGACGCGGTGGAGGCTCGCCCCGGCGGCCGTGACAGGCGTGCAGATGCTGGACGCGCCGAGGCCGCCGCAGAGCCGGCCGTCCCGTTATGCCAGCTGCGGCCTTGGGCCGGCGCTTCCTCCTGCCTGCTGCCCACAGCCGGACGTCCTTCCCGCCACACTGGCATACACGCTCCCGAACTAGCTGGTGAGCGTCGCGAAACTAGGCGGCCCAAGGTCGCGCCTCTCTGTTCCCTCCCACATCTCCCTGTTTCGCCCCTCACCTTGCGATACCACCGCGACTGGTTGACTCCATTCGCTACCTGCATCTGGCTAATTTCTGCTTTGTTCCGCGAAATGATTCCACTTTACGGTACGAGCGCAGAAGGTATTCCACAGATTGGAAACACTTGAGGAAATGAGATACTGAGGAGCCAAAGAAACTGGTACACCTGCCTAATATCGTGTAGGGCCCCACGATCTCGTTGAAGTGCCGCAAAAAGATGTGGCATGGACTCGACTAATGTGTGAAGTTGTATTGCTGGAGGGAACTGACACCATGAATCCTGTAAGACTGTGCGAGGGGTGGAGATCCCTCCTGAATCCCAGATATGTACAATAAGTTCATGTCTGGGGAGACTGGTGGCCAGCGGAAGTGTTTAAACTCAGAAGAGTGTTCCTGGAATCACTCTGTAGCAATGCTGGACGTGTGAGGTGACGCATTGTCCTGCTGGAATTGCCCAGGTCCATCGGAATGCACCATGGACAGGAAAGGATGCAGGTGATCAGACAGGATGCTTACGTACGTGTCACCTGTCAGAGTCGTATCTAGAGGTACCAGGGGTCCCATATCACTCCAACTGCACCCCCCCCCCCCCCACACCATTACAGAGCCTCCACCAGCTAGAACAGCCCCCTTCTGACATAGATTCATGAGGTTCTATCCATACCCGTGCACGTCCATCCACTCGATACAATTTGAAATGACTCATCAACAGTCTAGTGTCCTTGTTGAGTGGCACAGGCGAGATGTAAAACTTTGTGTCGTGTAGTCGTCAGGGGTACACGAGTGGCCTTCGGCTCCGAAAGCCCACATCGATGACACTTGCTGATGGCTTGGTTCAAATGGGTCTGAGTACTATGAGACTTAACTGCTGAGGTCATCAGTCCCCTAGAACTTAGAACTGCTTAAACCTAACTAACCTAAGGACATCACACACATCCATGCCCGAGGCAGGATTCGAACCTGCGCCTAGAAACGCTCGGCCATTTCGGCCGACTGTCGTGCTCTCATCAAGGGTACATGAGTGGGCCTTCAACTCAGAAGGCCCATATTGATGGTGTTTCGTTGAATGTTTCGCTCGCTGACACTTGTTGATGGCAGAGAATTGAAATCTCTAGGAATCTGCGGAAGGGTTGCACTTCTGTCAAGTTGAACGATTATCTTGAGTCGTTGCTCTTCCAGTGCGTGCAGGAACTTTTTCTGGCCGCAGCGATGTCGGAGATTCGATGTTTTACCGCATTCTTGATATTCACGGTACACTCGTGAAATCGTCGTACGGGAAAGTACCCATCGTTATCTGGAGATGCTGTGTCCCATCGTTCGTGCGACGACTATAACACCATGTTCAAATTCACTTAAAACTTGATAACCTGTCATTGAAGCAACAGACACGTGTCTTATATGGGCGCTCGCGATCTCAGCGCCATATTTTGCCTTTCTACATGTCTCTGTATTTGAATACGCACGCCTATACCAGTTTCTTTGGCGTTTCATTGTATGATTCCCAAGAATCTGCAGTAAGACTTTATTTAGTCATAGAATACTTTCGATTGCAATACCATTTTCTGCTCATTCCCCAATGTAATGACAGTATCCTGGTACAGGCTATTTACTGGACAGAGAGGAGCTTTGCTACGTGGCTGTTGTTTCACCTTGTTTCATTGCTTGGTATAAATTGCTATACGTGACTAGTTCGGAAGGTACCTGCATTCAACGATTGACGGTACACCTTGTGCACCTGTCTTTCAGCTGACATGCGACATGGTGACAACAATGTTTCATGGAGTTCTTTGGAGCAGTGGTCAGTCAGGGTTTGGCTGGCGAAAGTTTCAAAAGCTGGTGGTGGAATTTCGGACTGATTTATATGTAGATGAAGCCACTTGCTGTTTACGTAGTGAGATCGTATGATCTTCTTGTATGTAGGGAACTTATTGCTACTGTACGTTTTTGCATAAACTTCATTCGGCTTGTGATATTTCTTTCACACATGATAAATCCATTCATTTATTGATGAGATCAAGCTTTTGCGAATGACTTCCAGCTTCAACTCGACGTGGGTGAGGACATCGTGCATTGCATGAATGATTCCTATAAGGAAGAATGCAGTAACATTAATGTTCTCAGTTGTGATGTTGTGCATTTTCAGAGTTGTGACCTTTCAATTGGTTTTCCCACCAGGAGATTCCAAGTAGAAGTTCAGTAACATGAATACAGTAATCTTACATTTGGCTTACCCTGCTACGATTAATCATATCACACAACGTAAAACATAATTATGCGTTACAATTAGTGTTGCTGCCAGGATTAATCATGTCACTCAACACACTACATAATGATACCTTACAGCACCTGCACATAAAACAGCCCGGATTTCGAAAGCATCACTCATATGATAAATAGTTCACTCTTTTCATACGTGATACTCCTGAAAACAATGCATGTGGGCCAATAAATTGCTGGGAAGTTCTCGTCGGTGTAGCACAACGAATAGTATTAGTGAAGTTAAGAGCTAAGAGAATAGGTTCTCATACATGTGAATGGCTGAAATTTTTTACTAATGGAATACAAGGGACACTGTTTCGTCACAGACAAAGGAAACACCAGGAGTGGCCAGTGTAAGTCTGCTATGGTCTCTCCTGATTCCATGTGCATGCTTATATTTCCTACCTGTCGGTTCGACTTGTACGAGAGTGTTACAGCAGTAATTCGTAAGCTCAGATGAGAATCTTTGAAGCGAAGTAGATGAACGTTTCACGACAAGCTTTAGAGTTACTTTAAGGATATAGTGTAAAAACGTTATGTATCTTCCAATACTGCTTTCAATTAACGTCGTTAAGGAGAAGTGTGAGAGATTAGAAGTCTTACAATGACATACAAGAACTAATTTTTGCATCACTCTGTTTGTGAGTGAAAAAGAAAATCGAATGACTAGCAGTCACACAAAGTACCCTCTATCGCACACAGCACACTAGCTTGCCAAACTGGTATGGAGCTGTTCTGCGCCCCCGCAATAGAAATGTGTTTCTGGTGGGGTAAACACAGATGTGAAGCGATTTGCTGAGTGGATGATTCCGCTTGCGTGTGATACGATTCTATATACTGATGGACAAATTATATCCTGTTCAGTCCATAAATGTAATTCATGGGAAAGGAAGCCGCTCCATTGCTACCAGAAGAGATCTCGTGGAAACTTCACGTAAGCTGTTTGTTGGCAGACGTCCAGGCATACCTAAGACCTAGGTGCCAACGAGAACACAGAAAACGCCCGTCTCCGGAGAATGACGGTGGCAACACGGAATATTGTCATGGAGGTAACTAGAAAACAGCGAACCGACAAGAACTGGCAGTCAGGAAAGGAACTTTCCTGTAGCGGGAAATACGTCGCAACTAAACCGGGAAATTCCGATCGCCATGTTCGCGTGGGCATTTGTTTAATGGGCATACAAATTAGCTCCGAGGAGACTTGGTGCAAACCACGAGTTTGTAACGCTGCACTCCACTGGCTAGAGAATGCTCAACGATCGAACCAATGAAAGTAAGTGAGCTGAAAAGAAATGCAAGAGCAGGAGAACACTTTGGCCGAGACGAGCGTTCGTTCGAAGCCCTGTTTCAGGTCGTGAGGTGGTAATATTTGCTTCTTAGAACCTTGTCCTGTAAAACGCCAAAGCCTGTAAACTGAAATATTTCTTCCTAGTTGCACTGCGAAAGTGATATGGGAGACTCGCGTTCTATGAGCAACCGCTTAATACATGGCAGCCGATGTGAAATGCTTTGTCGTATTGTTTACGCTAATTCACAATGGTTAAATACATGTTGCGAAGTTTCAGTATCTGCCCACGTCGAATTTTTATTGTAATTTTAATATTATGTATACGACCAGTGAGCAGTGATACTCATTTCTGGGCATACGCCACCTCTGGTGTATGAAACTACGAAAAAAAGGAATCTTTAATAAAAGTGACGAATTGTGTGTTGATGTGTTCAGCGCTGCTTGCACGGGAATGGTGAATGCAGTCGTATCGAGTCTGTATAGTGCAGTTTGTCAGCGGGAGCCATAAGCGGCATCAGTATTGAACGAAATGAGCCTAAAGATGATCAGACGATCATTGGAAATAGTTTACTGCTAACTATGAATAAATGCCAAATTTCGTTAACTATATTAGCGACTTTGAATTAGATGGCCTGTTTAAGCCCAATCATAAGTAACCACAGAAAAAATGAATTGAGAATTGCGCCACGTTATCATCAGCAACACGAGGGAGATGTAATATGACGCGATTGAGTTTGCACCGTCAGACCAAAGGAGGAAGCAAGTGCATAGCGTTCTCACCAACGTCCATGTGTTATAGCCTGGTACCCAATATTCCCTTACCACGATCCTGTCATCTCTCTTTCATAACTGTATGCACACTATACTCTTTTTTCTGGTGGCTTGCAGTAACCAGCCTGGGCTCAGTTCAATGAATTTATTGAAGCCATTAGCATAAGCTAACCACATTACTTTAAAAGTCCATCTTCAGTATCCATTATGTTAAATCAGAATTGCAGGTATAACAGTTTGGTCCCCAAAGTGTGAGAGAGACATAATGAGATGTAATTATGTATGACCCAAAGCATGTCTCAGCACATGGTTCAAACATTATTTATATAAGTTAATATTGAACAAAAAACACCGACCTTCACGACCAGACCATGGAAAATCGTCCTCTGTGGTGAGTTGCTGTTCAAATCAGTTCACGCATATGTTAAGAGTCCACTGAAAGGCAAAGCTTACATCTACCTACCAGCTGAACCGTCATGTGGGAGCTATTCATTGAAATGAATTTGACTCCGACTAACTTTGCCACTGTGTCACACAAGTAACCGTTTATTCACTGTTTATCTGCGCATTTATCACGTGAAGGCACAAGACTGGTGTTTGAGTGGTTCAATGAATGTTCCATTGAGTTGAGAGTCCTTGCGTGGACATAGAAGTCACCCATGTGCAGCTGTCAAAAGAGGAGTGTACACGATGAACATTTCTCGTATCTTCAGGAGTAATCTGGCGCAGCTGTATAGAGAATCTGTATCGCCAACCATCACCACCATCCGCACGACGTGGATTCCTAAGCTGCTTTTTAGTACACATCGTATGTGCTTAATTGCACATACCAGGTCAGTATATCACATAAAACGACTTCTGTGCCATACTATGAAAGAGAATATTCAGTATTTAATATGGTTATGTACTGTTATGTTCGAAAACAACGACGTTGCACATACATCTGTTTGGAGCTGTGTAAGAGTGCAGCAATTTGTAGTATTTTAGTGCTATATGAACACTTGGTCCTCCCAAACTTCTGGATTAATATTGTTCCTAGGTAATGGTCCCGCCACCTGTGTCCTCCGGAATATACGGAACACAGCCATACATAGAAGTGCCTAGTACTTAGGTGCAACTGAGTGAAGGCTAACCTCCAACAAAGGGCCCGCAAGGCAAGGTCTATTTCACGCTTAGGCCTTGCATTACATACATAGTTCCCAAGTAGACATATATCCGCCAAACATCGACATAAGCCAGCACACGGCACCACTCAGCACCGTATGAAGACAACATCAGAATAATGTCTACAGTCGCCACCAAGAAGAGCCAAACTGGACAGTCTACATGTGATCGTAGTTATTGTTCCATGGACTCAGTGATAGATCAGAGCTACAGACAGGTCCGTGCCGGTAATCACTGGACTATTGCCGTGCACTACTTTCATGTTACACTTAAGTACTATGAAGTTTCCATTAATACACAGTGTGTAACAGATATATGTGCACATACGCTGGTGTCCAGAGTTGAAGCAACAAACCGCTATTTCCACGTCCTGAGTCTAATTCACATACAACCATGCAAACTCTTAACAGATGTAAGTACGATCGTATACTGTAGGGATGATGGCATTGCAGTCAAAGGACGACCACGCCAACGACAATGTGAGGCACCTATCAAACGGGGTAGTGTTTTCCGGATAGTCTCACATCCACAACTGTTGCGTACACAGTCACAGATCGTGCAGTATAGAAAAGACGTCTACCAGACTCTCTGCTGTGGAGGGCCGTAGTAAGAATGGAAGCACGACAGTCGTAGCCGGCCGCGGTGGTCTAGCGATTTTAGGCGCGCAGTCCGGAACCGCGCGACTGCTACGGTCGCAGGTTCGAATCCTGACTCGGGCATGGATGTGTGTGATGTCCTTAGGTTAGTTAGGTTTAAATAGTTCTAAGTTCTAGGGGACTGATGACTACAGATGTTAAGTCCCATAGTGCTCAGAGCCATTTGAACCATTTGAACAGTCGTAAACTGATGTGACCTGATGGCTTAATGTAAATCGTTCTTTAGTTTCTCAGATGCCGAAACTGTTTCCCGAAGACCATGGCAGGGCCGATCGCATGTGACATCAGAAAGATTTGGCTGCATGGGCACGACGCTACCGTCTTAGTACTGCACAGTAACTGGTATCTGACCTCGCAGCGTCCACTGAACGAGTTGTATCGAGGCAAATGTTGTACAGAAGGCTTCAGAAGAGTGGCCTTTTTGTCGAAGATATGCTGTATACATACCGCTGAAGCTTCATCATAGAAGGGAATGTCTAGTCGTCAACATGCCACCTGGCCGGTCGAACAGTGGACCAGTGTTCGTTTCACAGATGAGTTCCGATTTGGTCTGGAGAGTGATTCTCGACGTATTCGCATCTGGAGGGAAAGTGGAACACGATTTTGGGACCCAAACAATGTGGAAAGAGACCGATAGCGAAGAGGATTCCTAATGGTGTGGACAGTGATTATCTTGGCCACTCGAACACCTCCTCATGAAATAGTACAGGTGAATCAGCAAAGTTTAACCCGCTGTCAGATATCGTGACGAGATTTTTGGACCTCATGTGCTGATATTGCGAGGCCCAATTTCATATTGATGGACTACAATGCTCGACCTCATAGAGCATGGGTGATTGATGTTTTCTTGGAAATGGAAGATATTGCACGCATGGTGTAGCTTGTTTGCTCTACAGATCTGAACACTGTAGAGCATGTCTGTGATGCACTAGGGAGATGGGTTGCATCTCGTCAGCATCCATTAATAGTTCTACAAGACTTGCGAGCACCTCTACACGAAGAATGGGCGTGATTAACTAAACATGAGATTGATGACATCATTCACAGCACATCCCATCATTTTCCGGCCTGTATTGCTGCCACAGGAGGTCACACACCATGCTGCGCACATTAACCAGTCGTCGGAATGTGTGTGCAAATCAGTTACGTTGGAAAGAAACAAAGAACATTTTTGTGTACGGTTATGCGTGTTACAGTTTTTACGTCCTGTATTCTTCACATTGCTTCTACCTTACTATCGCCTGTTTGTACTGTTTCATGGAAAAATAAACGCAACCTTGCAAAATTTCCGTTAGTTGCTTTGATTTTGGACACCAGTGTATTTTTATTGGTGATTGAGAAGAGGGTACTGTACAGACTAGTAATTGTAGATATTGGGAATAATATGTTTTTAGATTGGTTAGTACCTCTAAGTACAATGCCAAGGGCAAGCCATTAATGCTTATTCCAACTGGGTAGCAGGCCTGGCATTGAAGTGTCGACGTGTGGACGCGAAACAGTTGGCCTATACTGACAGGTGTAATCCACTTAATGGTGCAATTATGCTCATGCAGAAAACAGCAAGCAGTAAATTATGTGACGTGTTAGTGGGAGGACTGTCTGGTGCAGACAATTCATATAAAAAACGACTAACACACTGATGTGTGTACATTACGCCATATTACCTTGTATTAAGGTATCACACACAAAAATATCTGCGCCTATACTTGTTACACTCTGTATTATTGTAAATGGTTGTAATCTGTGTTGGCCGGCCGCTGTGACCGAGCGGTTCTAGGTGATTCAGTCCGGAACCGCGCTGCTGCTACGGTCGCAGGTTCGAACCTGCCTCGGGTATGGATGTGTGTTATGTCCTTTGGTTAGTTAGGTTCAAGTAGTTCTAAGTCTAAGGGACTGCTGACCTCAGATGTTAAGTCCCATAGCGGTTAGAGCAATTTTTGAATTTGTGTTGCTATCACTTTGTCGTAGTTGTTGCCTGGACCTATTCGGTCCTGTGATGAGGCCGTATAGTTACTATATGCAAGCAAGACATCTCATAATAGCAACTACTTCTGCTGGAAGGGAGTTCTCCTCCTCCCACATTTATTACTTGACGTCAAGTGTGTTTAGTGAGTAAAAATTACGAAACATGAACCTGTGCACCTGACACCTCAGACCACATCATAGTTGGCCATTGAATAAATTCAACAGGTAGAGGCAAAACTGTCATCAGCCCAGAGGTTGATGGAACAACACAGTACTTCACTAGATATGGTCCTCTCAGAGGCGATATTGTTTTGTCTGCCTCTGGCCTTTGTGATGACTCAACCAGCCAATTATGTAGGGAGCTACAGGATAACGTGCGTTCCGACTGGTTCTCCAAATCGGCAGTTTTCACCGTAACAAACATTGCCAGAAGTGAACGGAGTAGGAGATGACAGCTGAAGATTGTAGGACTCACTGGGGATCAAATGCGGACCCTTGAATTTGTAATCTTTTACCGCTGGGGCACCAGAGCCGAGGGTACTTTGCCCAAAATGTCTCGCTTTCTTTGGACTACATAGGTGATGAGTGAGAGGCACTGCGCAAAACAGCGTTTGGTTTTAGGTAGAAGAAGACGATTGATGTCCCACAGACACTTTCTAGATTCAATCCAGGTACGTGGAAGATGTGGAAGAATTTCGTTCATTGGAGAATTCTAGGAACTGATCCGTTCTCGGCGTACCGTCTGCTGTCGGCTAAAATTTGATCTACCTGTTTTAGAAAGTACATGCAGCTGAGGATATGGCGTGACATTTTTTACTGTGGCTTTAAAATGGACTTCAGTTTTCCTGACTAGACTTCTTCTAGTCTACGGAGGAGCACAGGTTTCAGCAGCTGTACACACAATCGATTTTGCTGCTGTAATAAAGTGTCTGTTTGTGCCATGCAGCTTGTTTCCGACATCTGTCTGATAATGCTGTTTTTAGAAAATGGCTCCGAGCACTATGGGGCTCAACTGCTGAGGTCATAAGTCCCCTAGAACTTAGAACTACTTAAAACTAACTAACCTAAGGACATCACACACATCCATGCTCGAGGCAGGATTCGAACCTGCGACCGTAGCAGTCACGCGGTTCCAGACTGTAGCGCCAGAACCGCTCGGCCACCAGCGGCCGGCGCTGTTTTTATATTCATTGTTTTTGTCTGGTTATTTTAAGACGTTCTCTAAATCCCAGAGAGCGAGAAAATATTGCGCCTTGATGTATTGGACGAGGGTTGTGGTTTAACTGTATTCCGTGGAAGTTGACACTGAGTTTTATCTTTGTGGTATTATTGTTTGAGTGAAATACGCACACCTCCGTGTAATTGGTGATATTTGTTTTACGGGCATTACGCCGTGGTCCAAGGCGTAATGCAGCGCCTGACATTTGCTAGAAACATCATCAGACCCTTTTACGGCTCAGTCTCAAACAAGCTCAGCAATCCGAACTGTTCATACGTAGAGAAAGTGGTTCAAATGTCGGCTAGGGTCCAAATTTAGCCTAGCTAGATGTTTGATACTGAAAGGTGCTGCAACCTAGTGGAAACAATATAAACCAGCGATTCAGGCAATTTCAGCTGTTGTGCAAAACCACCGTTTCAGTTCATTGTTGCGTGCGTTGTAGCCAACATAAACTCAGTTTCACCCATCTTAAAACTTTTGCAGATATGGGTTCGTTATTTTTTCCTTGAAGTTCTGAGTTTAGGAATAGTCTTGTCTCTAGTATGTCGTGTTAGGATAATTTTAGCTTTTAGAATATCTTTAGATTTAATAGCTACTATTATTCGTTGTTTTTTAATTATCCTACAAAATTACGTAGAAGTAATGGTCTAAATTCGGGCTATTAGGTACGGTCTAAATTTGGGCTGTAACCAGATTTTGGACCTTTTTGCAATAGGACTGACCTGTATCGTTTTCTCATCTTGGATGGGCGTTTCATTCATGTGCCCAATATCATCTCCCATTTTGCAAGAAGGACTCAAGTCATTATTGTGTCACCTTTCCTACATAGCGCACACACAGTGCAACCAATAGGAGAAATATTCACGTGATATTTGAAAATTTACTACAGTGAAAATGTAAAGCAATGTGTTAGCCATTCAAACAGATCACCAACTATTTGGGAAATGATGGAACTATTTGGAATACCTGTCTGAAACCGCAAACAGGAGAAACTGCTGTCATTTAAGAAAAAAAATGTGCCCCCGGAATGAAGCAGCGAAAAGCTGTAGATTGTTATCAATACCACAATAAAACAACTCAAGATCTTCCATCACTTCGGGTAGCTCTAAGCAGCGTACATTTCACATGTAAGCCCCTTTAATCAAAGAGCCTCAGCCAAACAGATCTACCTCATCGGCTGCTAGCCCTTACGACATTGCTCCTGTTCCTACGGCAAACAAAGTATATATAAAAAAAACTCTGTGTTCTGCCTTACGGCAAGTCTTGTCATGGAGAAAGCCTCGTCAGAGAGATTCACCGCATGAGCGACTAGGGAAGTGATTCCAGTGGTGGTTTCCCGTTGCCTTCCACTGATGATGATGAAATGATAATGAGGACAACACAAACCCAGTAGCTGAGCGGAGAAAATCTCCGATCCAGCCGGGAATCGACACCGGGCCGCTTGGCGTGACAGACCGCCGCGCTGACCACTCAGCTATCGGGGCGGACAACAAAGTAAAAAGCAAAAAACAATGTAAAATGTTGGACAGGTCTTGATGACAGGCACTGCTTACAAAACAAAGTTACGAAACGTCGCCATAGAAAAAAAAAATTCTTCTTATCTTACCAAACGAAACACTTTTAAAAAGAAACTGAAGTTTGAAAAAGAACCTGAAGGGTCATTAAAAAAAGAAATGAAAGGCTGAGAAAAAGAAAAGGAAAAGAGAGGAATACACACAGGAAATGGCTAAAGAAGCAGGAAGAAAGTTGAAATGAGTAACAGATAGATGAACTGGCAAGGCCACTTATTGTTGGCGACTTGAGTGGTTTAGACTTCCCTGCTGGAAAAAAGGAGCCAGATACTGATGATGCAGAACGCATTTTTTGTGAGGAAAAGTTTTCTGATGAGTTGCAAGGTGACCTGTGGGTTATGTGTATTATGTGTAATGTATGGGGGCATGAGGCGAATGTGCAAGAGCTCATAAACATTTATATTTGTGACTTTTTTTAATAGAACAGAATGTTTTACATTATGTGACCACATTTTTTGATAAACCGCAGTGATTTAAAAATAAAAATTCGTCATATTATTTTTAAACTACTTTATAAAATGTTCCTAATATTGTATTCATCAAAAAAAATTGTTTTCCACTCATTTTACTGAGATTTTTCAATGCTACCTTAATATTTTTAGGACTAGCCCAAATTTAGACCACACTTCTAACTTGTGTCAAGTTGCTAATTTTTTAAAAAAACATAAGATAAGAAAAAAATAGGGAAAGTGTGTTACATTTCACCATAAAAATTTGAAGCAGAACGCTTCGAAGTATTGTTTACTGCGTCATTTTTAATATATTTTCTACAGAATGTGAGTTATGTCTTAAAACGTAAATGGCAGCTGTGGCGATATAAATAAAAAACATTTTGATATTTTAAATTCCACGTCATTGTTGATTTAATCAGAGTTCTCACTTTAGACGTAGAATTAGTCCTTCTGCCACAATATTAATTCATTAGTCGCCATCGATGTTCTTCTCTTTGTTGACCGTGTGTACCATGATGAGTCGGCATCGGTTCACTTCACGAAGACGGTGGAAACCAAGGAATACAATGCTACGTTGCTTTAAATAATTTTCGTAACACTTCGATACTTTTCACTATTTTTTATTCACAACACAATAAGACTTGCTGTGCTCGTCGCACAAACCATAATTACCAACCATATGGCTACCTTTCCGCACAGTCCAAAAATCACGTCCATCCTCCACAAGGCAACAATCGAAAGGTGTCCCTTAGCTCCTTGGAGTATCAAACAAAAGAGAATCCAATGTGAACTTTACAAAGATTATAATATACATGCCTCTCAATTTATCTTTGGCGCAGCTTTTAAGATATTGTATGTCTCTGCATAGGAATGTGTCATTACAACTGCCCCCCTACTGTATACTGTCACTAGAAAATTTTATTTGATTGACAGGATACAGTAGTCGACCTTGCAATTGATAGGTTTGGGGGTCTTTTATTTACACACTTCATTTTTATTGTCTCATTTTCATGGCACTGTGAATTCTTTGGTATTTCTGAGTGTGTGTCAGTTTTTTGGTATACTTATGCTAATATTTACAAACCTTAATTCTAATATACAAAGTTCTGGTTAATACTGAGAAAATGACATCATGTAGTAAAGTTTGTACAATAAAATATACACTGAATACAACGTTACATACAGATGTTTCCTTCCTCATCAGAGGTGAAAATTAAGTCCTTGTATTGCCTTCTGTATTTATTCTGGGGCGACGAGCTTTGTTCGCTAGCCCGTGTTGAATATGGGCGGGTGATACGCGCGTCTGATTGTTTGGTCGTCCGTTAGCGGGCGACGTTGGTTGAATACGCGCGCCAGTGCACTGAATATACACCGACGTGCGGGTACCGTCGAGACTTCCGAACCTCAGTATGCGTGTGCTTTTTGTAGTTCCTTCCAGTACTTAGACTGGATACGACGAGGTACATTGGAATATGTGCCCCGAAGAACACACCACACTATGTGCGAGGCGGAGGACGATCCCGTCGATTCAGCTCCTGGTAAGAAGCGTACCATGTCAAACTTGTTTGGCATTGTCCTTTCCTACTGTGACGCCATGGGTCGTTTGACGATACAAGCTTCAATTTTCGATGTCACTTGTTTAGGCTCGCTGACACTTGCAACGTAGCACTACTTTGCACAATTTTAATTTCTACACACACCACTTTAACCGCGAGTATTGCGATCGAAACTTCCTTTTCACTACACTTTTTTTTTTCTTCGCACTAACCCCTTTTACCTATTGTACTGAGATTCATTCCCCTCAGTACTTCTGGTCAATGCACATAATTTGTAAGTCACGGGACTTGGCATGAAATACAAAATACATCACATACAATGGAATAACATATAATACATACAATACATTGTTTACATTAACTACAGGAAAAAACTATCGACTAAAATTGAAAAAATTTTTGACCACTCATAGTGGCTTCTTCGTCTTGGATTTTACTGACACACACACACTCGCCTTTTTCCATTAATCTGTTAGAAGGAACAAGTCCTTTGTTTTCCTTCTTGAACTCGAGTATAAGTTAAGGTTTACCTCCGTTACGTATTCTTCATACGCAACGACATGCATCAGCATGCAGAGAATACACCTGTAGCCGCTCCACTGAAGCTTGGGAAGGGAATTTTCTACCTTCTACTTAGGGTAGTGGCAACGACTACGTGTGTGCTACGGTTTTTTGCGTATAAAATCTGAAAATGCACGAAATAATCATTTATATGCAGCATAACCCTAATATGTACAGTGTTTTGTGCTTAAGCACGTTCTGGTGTGCTTGTAAATCATTAGCTCTAATAAAATTTCCTACATTAACATAGACATATAAACATACAATCTTGAAGTTCAGGGTCTAGCTACTATTAATATGTACAGTGTTTCATAATAGCGGCACGCCCTTGTGTGCGTGTATCATTTTCAATTAAAGTGCGCTTATAGGCGTCTTGTGTTATCATGGGAGAAAAAATAGACATTTTAATGCATTGGTTGTCATGAAAATCTATGTACACGAATAATCACACTTTCATAGCTTCAGTGCAGCATGAAATTCTGTATGACTTTTTTTTTCATAGTTTATTTTATAGACGATTCCCTTGCTTACAGGTCGTCGATCACACTACTTACCTGTTTCTCGTATAGCGGCGACATCATTTTCATTCTTTGTGACTGTAAATTGTTATATGTGTGAAAGATATAATTTTGACATGATTTTTCCTTTCATGTTTCAAGTGGGTAAAGTAATTCATACCTTCCTTTAGCATACATGAGTGAAGCATCGCTAATGTTGCACTTTGTATCAGGTTTTTCGCATTTTCTCGTAAACTCGTAGAGTCTTACGGTTTTAATTAAGTTGTTTCTTGACGTTAGGTATACCTGTTTATACGCGGTTGTCTTAGAGTTTAATTTTCCTTAAACACTTCTATGTTGTTTAGGTTCCGTACCTGTACAGAGCTTCTTTCGCCTTTCACACATTCATACATACGTTTATACACAAAAAAAATATCTACCACTATAATATACACTTTGCTGGTGGGGCCCTTTTTCGGTACCCTGCACCATTCTTTCAATATTCCAAAATAATTCAGGGTGTGCTGAGCATCGTTCCCTATACTAATAATACTTACAACTAAATATTTCTTCTTACATACATAACTGCCTTACAGTCCATTAATACGCAACATTCCCTATTTTCCTCCTTTACACTTTAGCTTTCGTACATGTACCCTCGTGTATAGCTTATATATTCTACAAAGTTGTTTGCTGAGTGCTTCAGGTGTTTCCTAACGTTAATGTGTGTCTCTCTCTCTATAAACCCTAGGTATTTGTTTTGAGAGCGATTCAGTTCATTACTCACGCTGCATAGGTCTGTTTATTATTACCCTATTTTAAAGCTTGTGTCACTCTTTTCCTTAGTCACAAAAATTCCCGCGTTTACCTTGTTGTTCATTCTGAAAATCGCTAGCTACTGTGTAATGTAAATGTATGCGTTATCTCTTTGATTTCCTCTTTGCTGCTTTTTCCCTATATTTAATTGTGTGCTGTTCTCGTGTACATAGCATTTCTTCCGGTTATATATCGGCATTATTTATTTATTTATTTATTTTTCTATTTTCTTTCTCCTTCCGTACAAGCTAAGATTTTACTCAGTATAATATAATATTACAATACCGTCCATGACCAGTATGTACTTGTATGTTCACTTTTATTACGTAATACCAGCTTATAATTAAATTTTCTAAGTTACTATTTACAAGACTTGTGTACCCTTTCCTTTCTTGTTTTTGAATGACTTTCGTCTCTGTGTCTCATAGTAAGAGTGGTCTCAAAACTTTTAAACTTTCCGCGCATGCGCGCTTACGTACAACGACTGGACTGTAGGTGCGGGGAAAACTCTGCATTGTTGGTGAACATTATTCGTGATAGCCACCATCGTGGTAATAGTCACGTGACGCCTGGACTCGACCGCGCATGCGCCTTCGCCCTTTGTATACACTCAGCTGATCGGACAGGGAAGGGGGAAGATTTCTCCCCGGCTCGCTGCCTACAGCGCGGCCAGTGACCTCGTCTTGACATGCAGCTATCGCGTGCTCATGAGCTGAGCGTTGGATTGCAACTTCGACGTGTGGTTTGTTGCTCGTCTCAAGCGAACAAACTCTGACCTTCGCTCTAATTTGTCTTTGTTCCCCTCTCTTAAATAACTGAGTTAGACTACAAAAGTACTGTATGGTTTATTTTATAGTGTTAAGACTCACAGTAACACATGTTTCATTAGGTGTGGTTAACTGTGCGTTTTTAAGCTGGCATATGCCCCCAGTTGTTCGCAAGTTTCTTAGGTTAATGACAGCAATTTTACTATGTGATCCAAGGTTGTACAATTTCAATTTTGCTAAAATAACATACAACCTTTAATGAAAAAATTCCTTGATGTCCTTGTGGGGGTATAACCCTTTCACCTTGCCCGTTCGTGTGTTACCTAGCAGATAACATCCTGGGTGAGGTTTGTCTACTATAATGAAAGGGCCATCATACAACAACTGCCACTTTTTGTTTAATGCCTTAATTTTAGAGGATTTTGGGTGGGTACGTAATAGTACTTCCTGTCCAATGTTAAATTCTGTAACCTTTTTTATCTTTTTGTTGTCATTACAGCCTGCACGAGGTCACTTACCTTGTCCGGTGCTTTCATCTCTTCTTCACATAGATCATCTTCTACGGTCGCATCCTGATCATATCTTAAAAATAATTGTCTAAGATGTAATGTGTGCTTGTTTGTGCCCCCTGTTGTCAAATCGGTCGGCCGGTGGGGGCTCATTACGACCGATTGTTGTTTACCGGGGGAGACAACGGCATTGCTTCAGTACTGTCCGTTACCTCTACAAAGTGTACTGAGTGGTTATTCTGTCGCCAATTAGTTTCCGGACCGCTGCGTGCAACATTTTCTTGCGACCGGCCGTCGCTATTCCTCCTTGGTCTGTCATTCCTATTACTGTAACTATTGTAATTTTCATTTGTGTGCCGCCTTTCATCACGCGGGCCTGACCAATCATTCACGTGATTTCTATCATTTCCATGCCGCCGTGGACCGTAATCTGTACTATACCTTCGGTCTTCACGTCTCTGTGGCGCCGAATTCCTCCGATTCCCGTAATTCCAGGTTCCATTATTTGGCCTTGTCGCATACGGATGCCAACTGTGTGGGTTTTGTCCACTGCCATTAAAATGATATCCGTTACCGTTGTTTTGATTGGTTCCGGAATATTCATTCCGATTACTTGTGCTCGGCTCTTCGTATATTAGATCAATTGAGTCAAGCACGGAAAGAAAGTAGTCAAGGTCGTTTTCCGGTATGGTTACCAATTTTTCGCGTAAATTCGCGGGTAGTCTGTTTTTCAGAATTTTGAGAACGTCTACGTGCGGTATTGGATTGTTCCGATAGCGCGTCTTATTCAAGTACTTTTCGAAATACTTTCTCAACCCGCCGTTTTTTAGGTTGAACGGTTGTGGGTTGAATACCTCACGTCGCAGTCTTTCTTGGACCCCAGCAGACCAATATTTCTCCAAGAAAGCCCGTTCAAATTGTTCGTAGGTGACGCACTGTTCAGCCATGTCTGTGGCCCACGAAAGTGCGTCGCCTTGTGTGTAGCCTACTACATATCTAATCTTCTGTGCCTCAGTCCAGTTTCTTGGTAAGACATTTTTAAATGCTCTTACAAATACGACTGTATGAGTTTTTCTGGATTCTGTGGAGAAAACTGGAAACTGTCTATGTTTCAACAGGCTCTCATCGACTAGAATCGTCGAGATGCAAGGCGACACGCCTACTGCCTGTTGCAGCACCGCGTTTGGCGAATAGCCATTGTTTGCCTGTGCCGGTGCGTGCACATACGCCGGACAGGGCGCGTGATGTTCTGCGTTATTTACATCGTAATCTGGCACGGGCGAATAAGTGTCGCGCTGCTTGTTGCTTGACGTAGGCAAGTCATTTGAAACATTCAGTCTACCAGCAATTTCCTTGCGTATTCTGTCCTCGGCTACTTTGATTTCATTACCTAATTTTTCAAAAAGTTTTGTTTCCCGATCAGTTATTGATTCATTTACATTACCGTTTTCTAAAGTTTCATTTATTTTGATAATGTCGGCGTTGATACGTCGAGTCTCCTGTTTCAGAAAACCGACTTCTTCGTTAACTTTATTAACTTGGTCAGGTATTTCTTCACATGCGGACTGTACTCTTGTTAAATTTAATTGAATAGCCTGTACGTTTTCATGTATTTCTTTTTGTACGGTTTGTGTTTGATTGTGTGTTTCTACTATTTCTGACAGTTCCTGTTCCTGTTTGTTTGTAAGATCTGACAATTTCTTTTCTAAATCATTTGCCAATACATTGTATACACTATTGACAGTTTTGATGACTTTGTCTTCGATCTTTTGATCGATTTCATTGGTGAGTTTATTTAAGCGTTGATCGAAATGTCTGTGCATGTTCGCCAGTTTTGTGTTCGTTGTGTTGTGACTGATCTTTAAATCAGATAATTGCTCGCTCACGTTTGACATCAGACTATATAATGCCTCAAGCGTAACTGACGAAGCTTGTGTGTTTGTATTTATGCCATTATTTGTTGCCATTGTTTCTCTGCCACGGTCTGATTGAATCGAAACCGGGCTAGGTTCACTGATTTCACGCGAAATATTTTCATCTGATCTGGTAATCGATGCTTCATCGACTGTGCACAAGGTTTCATTTGCAAGTGGTTCGTTATTGTTAATCCCTGTGGAGTGCAATTGAATTGTATTTACTTCTACATTATGTTGTGCTGAAAAACTAATTGCGTCATCATTTACGTCACTATTGTCAGAATCGGTGACGTGTCCATGAACATTTGTTAAATTAAAGTTCTCCGATTCCATTGTGAAGATATTATTTTTATCTGTACTTTACTGTTAATCTAAATCTTTAAATTCTCTCGCAGTTGAATTAATAAAAATATCTCGCGATTGTTATTTGTTGCGCGTCGGAAATTTACAAGATGGCGCACTACGTCTTCTAATTCTGCGATTGTTGAACATAAAAAGTAATTATCAAAGTGTAATTGTGTGTTGCCACAAACACTACCAGGATTTTAATATGGACGGAAAAGGTTCTGCTTTAAGTGGAGCTAAGCCAAGGTGCAGCCACTGCATGCGTTTGCGCTTTCCTACCTTAATTACGGCTGAGCTGCGTCACTCACGATTACGTTAGGTTTGTAAATCTTTGTCCTTGTTCCTTCTGGTTATTGTGCCATCCGTTTATACAGTTAATACTGTTTCACTTTATTCGTCATTTTCCATGTGCGTCATGTAACAGAGAAACAGTAATTAGTGCAAGTACATTTGTAGCACAACAATGAAGTACTTACTCTTTGTTCCACCAGCACTGTCCCTGTCAGCGGTCGCCAGTGTGGCGATATAAATAAAAAACATTTTACATTTTAAATTCCACGTCATTGTTGATTTAATCAGAGTTCTCACTTTAGACGTAGAATTAGTCCTTCTGCCACAATATTAATTCATTAGTCGCCATCGATGTACTTCTCTTTGTTGACCGTGTGTACCATCATGAGTCGGCATCGGTTCACTTCACGAAGACGGTGGAAACCAAGGAATACAATGCTACGTTGCTTTAAATAATTTTCGTAACACTTCGATACTTTTCACTATTTTTTATTCACAACACAATAAGACTTGCTGTGCTCGTCGCACAAACCATAATTACCAACCATATGGCTGCCTTTCCGCACAGTCCAAAAATCACGTCCATCCTCCACAAGGCAACAATCGAAAGGTGTCCCTTAGCTCCTTGGAGTATCAAACAAAAGAGAATCCAATGTGAACTTTACAAAGATTATAATATACATGCCTCTCAATTTATCTTTGGCGCAGCTTTTAAGATATTGTATGTCTCTGCATAGGAATGTGTCATTACACAGCCCAAATTTAAACCACTTCCTCTATCTACGCAGCGGTTGCTGCGTGACGTCATCAGACCGCCGTCTAAGCTCGTGGAGTCCGCCGACTTACGTTACAAAGCTTGTAGTGGGGAAGAGATGCCGCCCTTTTGTTTCATTTGGCACTAAGGCCTGCAGTTCGTCTAATTTCAGTTCTTCTTCATTCTATGATTACTGCACTATTCTGTTTTACTAGGGCGGAGACATTGTCTCTACTGTTTATTCACTGCTGGACATTAAAATATCAACAGAAGAAAGGTTCGCAAATAACGAAAGTCCAACATCGCGTGTGATTAAATTTGTAGACGCCTTGGGGTGTACAGGGTGCAATATTTAGTACACAGTTCTGAGAGCAACAATGGCTCTTACCCCAAGGACACTGAGTTGAACTGAGCATCGACGACAGGTCCGGGTATGTCAGTTCAAGCAGCTTCGTCAGTCGTAGAGACAGCCGAGTGGTGGCGTGCTAATCTCTTGGCAATCCATGGCCAGGATGGGTAAGAGATCTGGACAGTCGGGTGCCCTGTGTCTCGAGGTGAGTCAGGGCAGCATGTAGTCTTGCCTGAACTTATTGAAAGATAACTGCAAGGAGACCTGAAATTTGCGTATAGCCACTAGCTTTAACATATCGGGAATGTTATCCAAATTCCAGAATACATTTTTCACTCTGCCTTGGAGTGTGCATTGTAATGACAGTTCGTGGAAGATTAAAACTGTGTGCCGGATTCGGGCTCGAACCCGGAACCTTTGCCTTTCACGTGCAGGTACTCTACCGACTGAGCAAACCAAGAACGTCTAACAACCCGTCTTCACAGCTTCAATTCGGCCAGCACCTCATCTTGTACCTTCCAAATTTCACAGTTCTCCCGCGAAACTTGCAGCGCTAGCTCTCCTGGAAGAAATGATAGAGTGGAGACATGACTTAGCCACAGCCTGGGAGATGTATCCAGAATGAATTTTTCACTCTGCAGTGGAGTGCGTCCTGATATAAAACTTCCTAGCATGTTAAAAAATTGTGTGCCGGAACAGGAGTCGAAGCCAGGACCCTTAGGCAAACGACCCAGGTTCGAATTCCGTTGCGGCATACAGTTTTAATCTTCCAGAAAGATTCGTAGTCCAAACTACTGCTTACGCTAGCCATTGATGATCATGCTGTGTACCTAATGGCACCCAACACCATCACAACAATTGCTGCGCCCGTATTACCACCATAAATGCAAGGTTTGTTCTGCCTGAAGCCTCCAAACACCGATGTATCCATTATGGTGATGGAAGATGACTGAAAAGATGACGTGGTACCGCTCCTGTTGGCAGTGTTGTCGTTAGACGCTTAACTGCTGGCCCACGTCTCAACGGTGCCGTGTCAGGGGAAACCACGACAATGGTCGACATCCTCACAACCCGTGACACTTCCGACGTCTTCGCACTGTCCACGTGGATACTTATCTCGCTGTATACAAATCCATTTCCTGACGCAGTGTATGTAATGTGACTGTTTGATCCTGCATGTCCAAGCGAACAACTTACGTGTCTCCTCACGCATTAGTCACGCGGGGCTATTGAGATCCCGCATGCCGTTAAGAATGATCTTCCTTAACCCATCGATTTCATATCCGCGTCACAGTTGTGGCATCTCGTCAAACACTAGTCACAATATTGCGCAACGGTAAAACGCATTCTTGATAGGCTACAATACTGTTACTGTTGAACTGGGATAGACATTCCACCTTCCTTCACGATGCATAATTCAATCTTCTCATAAAAAACGGCATACAGGTGCGATTTATGAATGATAAACCTTCTGTACAATCTTTTCTTATACAGGGTATCCCAAGAGGATTAGTCAATATTCAGGGATATGACACGAACGATCATTCGAAGCATAAAGCAAGCATGGAATCTAAAATGCATATCTTATGAGCTATGAGCAAGCTCTTTGCTTTCCGTATTTTGAGAGTTACTATTATGTATCAAAACGAGAACAAAATATTCCTTAAACTTGGGTTCTAAAATACATATCTTAGGAACTAAGAGCACTTTTTCAGCAGAAGAGTGAAGATGAACAAGTACTCATGGCTTACCAAAAAAAAAAAAATGTTCAAATGTGTGTGAAATCTTATGGGACTTAACTGCTAAGGTCATCAGTCCCTAAGCTTATACACTACTTAACCTAAATTATCCTAAGGACGAACACAAGCACCCATGCCCAAGGGAGGACTCGAACCTCCGCCGGGACCAGCCGCACAGTCCATGACTGCAGCGCCTAAGACCGCTCGGTTAATCCCGCGCGGCCATGGTTTTTCAGATAAGCATTATAGAGCCCATATTTACTATACTATTTTCTTGATTCGGTCTTTGCTAAACTCTCAAAGCCTCTTAAAGTTTGTCAGTGTTCTGGTTCACCCTATATACACTGAAGTGCCAAAGAAACTGGTACAGGCATGCGTATATTCAAATACAAAGATACGCAAACAGGTAGAACACTGCGCTGCGGTCGGCAACGCCTACATAAGACAACAAGTATCTGGCGCAGTATGTAGATCGGTTACTGCTGTTACAATAGCAGGTTATCAAGATTTAAGTGAGTTTGAACGTGATGTTATAGTCGGAGCACAAGCCATTGGACACAGCGTCTCCAGGTAGCGATGAATTGGGAATTTTCCCGTACGTCTATTTCACGAGTGTACCGTGAATATAACGATTTCGGTAAAGTATCAAATCTCCGACATCGCTGCGGCCGGAAAAAGATCCTGCAAGAACGGGACCAACGACGACTGACGAGAATCGTTTAAAGTGACAGAAGTGCAACTATTCCACAAATTGCTGCAGATTTCAATGCTGGGTCATCAACAAGTATCAGCGTCCGAACTATTCAACGAAACATCATCGGTATGGGTTTTCGGAGCCGAAAGTCCACTCGTGCACCCCTGATGACTGCACGACACAAAGCTTTACGTCTCGTCTGTGTCCGTCAACACGGAAATTGGACTGTTGATCACTGGAAACATATTGCCTGGTCCAATGAGTCTCGTTTCCACTTGTATCGAGCGGATAGACGTGTACGGGTATGGAGATAACCTCATGAATCCATGGACCCTCCATGTCAGCAGGGGACTGTTCAAGCTGGTGGAAGCGCTGTAATGGTGTGGGGCATGTGCAGTTGGACTGATATGGGAGCCCTTGATACGTCTACATATGACTGCGACACGTACACGTCCGTAAACATCCTGTCTGGTCACCTGCAGCCATTCATGTCCACTGTGCACTCCGACGGACTTGGGCAATTCTAGCAGGACACTGCGACACCCGACACGTCCAGAATTGCTACAGAATGGCTGCAGGAACCCTCTTCTGAGCTTAAACACTTCCGCTGGTCACTAAACTCCCCAGACGTCAACACTATTGAACATATCTGCAATGCCTTGCAACGTGCTGTTCAGAAGAGATCTCCACTCCATCGTACTCTTACGGATTTATGGACAGCCCTGCAGGATTCATGAGTTTCCTCCAGCACTACTTCAGACATTAGTCGAGCCCATGCCATAATGCGGCACTTCTGCGTGCTCGGGGGAGCCCTACATGACATTAGGCAGATGTACAAGTTTCTTTTGGCTCTTCAGTGTATATATGAAGGTGAATCACCTAAAACTTAAAACCTGCACCGAAAATGTTGCGGAAATGGAGTGTACTATTGATGTGCGCTTTTCACGGAGTGGATTGTAGCCAGTGTCTGGTATAGTTAGCCAGTAAACAGTTTGTAGTAATACTTAGAAAATGTAGGTTGACTCTTACAGAGAAGATGGCCGCCAGCCACTTTTTACAATTGTATTTCTTTACTTAAATAGAGCTGTTACTGGTTTCGAACCGATAGATTCATCTTCAAACGGCTAGTTCACTTTAGGACTCCTCATTTTACGTTAGCTTTCAGTTTTTGTTTTCCCAAATCATTAAATTTCCTTGAGGCGGCGGTACCCATTTCGTTCCAGTGCTGACTTCTTGTGATCATGCAGCAGCGAAGACTGTGTGATACACTTTTTTTATGTATTCATATACACATAATTTAAAGCGCCAGTCACACGCCAAGAAGTTTCACCAAGTGTAAACAAAGATGGTGATGTCGCAACCATTCCACGTTCGGAGTCTGTTAACTCCCGTCGGGTGACCAGAACCATGCCAGAAGCCTTTCCACGTGAATCACCTGAGTACAGATGACAGCTGCGCCAATGAGCTGCCCTTTTCTACCATGTGTACCCAATATTACCGCTTCGCGTGACTTTTCTCAACTCAGTGTAAATACTAGCAAGCAGCCTTGTCTATATGTAATGTAATTCATCAACTTCTTCGGTCTGGAATCACACTTACTGGAGCAGGCTCTTCAGTGATGAGTCACGCTTCGAACTGAGTTCCGACGACCAGAGGAGACGCCGGCCGGAGTGGCCGAGCGGTTCTAGGCACTACAGTCTGGAACCGAGCGACCGCTACTGTCGCAGGTTCGAATCCTGCTTCGGGCATGGTTGTCTGTGATGTCCTTAGGTTAGTTAGGTTTAATTAGTTCTAAGTTCTAGGGGACTGATGACCTCAGCAGTTAAGTCCCATAGTGCTCAGAGCCATTTGAACTAGCGGAGACGTGTCTGGAGACGTCCGAAACAGCGGTGGGATACCAACCTGAGTGTCGCCCGCCATATGACCCGACAAACAAGAGTGGTGGTCTGGGGTCCCATTTCTGCTCGTAGCAGGACCCATTTGGTTGTCATCCGTGGTACCCTTATAGCACAGCGGTACTTCGACGATATACTACGCCCTGTTTTGTTGCCCTTCTTGACAAGCGATCCTGGGCCTACACTTCAGCGAGACAAAGCCCACTCGCACTATGTGAGAGTTTCTACTGCTTGTCTTCGTGCCCCCCCAAACCCTACCTTGGCCAGTAAGATCGCCAAATCTCTCTACATTTGAGAACGTTTGGAACATTATGAGCAGGGCTCTTCAACCACATCGGTATTTTGACAATGTAATGCGCCATTTGGACAGCTGTAAATAGGCTGTTCAGGTTTTTTTATTGATAACGCCACGTAGCGCTCTGTATGAAAATCATTGGCTGTGCTGTGTGCAGTCTGTGGCTGGTTTGCATTGTTGTTTGCTATTGTAGTGTTGGGCAACTGGATGTGAACAGCGCGTAGCGTTGCACAGTTGAAGGTGAGCCGCCAGCAGTGGTGGATGTGGGGAGAGAGATGGCGGAGTTTTGAGAGCGGATGATCTGGACGTGTGTCGATCAGAGACAGTAAATTTGTAAGACTGCATGTCATGAACTGACATATATATATATATATATATATATATATAATGACTTTTGAACACTATTAAGGTAAATACATTGTTTGTTCTCTATTAAAATCTTTCATTTGCTAAGTATGCCTATCAGTAGTTAGTGCCTTCAGTAGTTAGAATCTTTTATTTAGCTGGCAATATTGGCGCTCGCTGTATTGCAGTAGTTCTAATAAAGAAGATTTTTGTGAGGTAAGTGATTCATGAAAGGTATAGGTTATTGTTAGTCAATAGTTCTAATAAAGAAGATTTTTGTGAGGTAAGTGATTCATGAAAGGTATAGGTTATTGTTAGTCAATAGTTCTAATAAAGAAGATTTTTGTGAGGTAAGTGATTCATGAAAGGTATAGGTTATTGTTAGTCAGGGCCATTCTTTTGTAGGGATTATTGAAAGTCAGACTGCGTTGCGCTAAAAATATTGTGTGTCAATTTAGTGATGATCAGAATAAGTAAAGTGAGAAATCTCTGAGTACGTTCAGTTCTGCTCAGCTGTTTGAAAATCAAATAACGTAAGAGGTTTATCAGCACAGGCATTCATTAATTTTTCTAAGGGGACGTTTCACAGGATCTGACACGATATCCTTCAGAAAGACGTCCAACAACTCTGTCAATTAATACCAAGCCGAATAGGTGGTCGAATAAGGGTCAAATTTGGACCAACGAGTCACTAAGTTGCTCAATTTGCGAATCTTTCTCTTGAATACATCATCCATTGCTTCTGGAACTGTAATAATTTGTTTCTCTGTACATATACGTCCCATCTACTGATTTCCGTCCTATTCGGATAACCCCTTCGTGGTGTGTCAGTTTCTTTTTCTTAAAGTTTATTATCTGACTTGGCAATTTCGCTATAAGAGCCTGGGGGCACGAATAAAACGTTGAAGGCACCACGTGATTAGTAATGACAAAATTTGGAACATGCTGTGCCTTGTTTGAAAAGCTACGCATCTGTATAAAACTAGATTCCGTAGCACCCACGTGGCAGCAGTTACATACTACGTCCGTAACAACATCGCGTATGCAGTGATTAATATTTGTGCTTCGGTAACTAGGGGACCACGGTAGACGCAAATGTGTTGACGAGTTCTGGTGTGTCCTTGGAACGAGCATCTGTGAGTGTTACGGATGTTTGTTTGCTCCTGTTTCAAGGTATTCGTATTACATAAATAGCGAAAGAACCAACACACAGGAACTTGCGCATGTTCTGGTTCGGATACTTTTCTGTTGTATCAGACAGCTACTGTACGTACTCATGAAATTAGTTCTGTCTGTTTCCACATTTTGTGTGGACTCTAAGTGTTCTAGGAAGCATCCGAAATTGACAATGCAGCAACCAGCTGTTGATTAAATTTCATAGTGACAAATCATTTAACCTTCCACACTTCACACTGAGAAAGGAAAACGTGCACGTGTACGAGCATACTTACAAATTGTAGTTTAAGATAATTACACGGAAGCTATAAACAGCAACGGTTAAAAATTTTGTCGATGACTGCGTATTGCAGCTGGGGTCAAGCATTCGCTATTCACCAAGGAATAAATATCTTACTCGACACTCTGGCTCCGCGCTTGTTTCCTGCCTATGGTAGCGGGGAGGGCGTACCACTTTAACCTCATAGTGAACGCCAGAATATCTTCTCAAGACCTTACTACTCATTAAAAAATTCCGTAAATTACGGAGCTGCAAAAATATTATTTGTGTAAATCAAAAACAAAATCTCCGTTCAGACAATCCACTTGAGTTTGCAATGTTTTTTTCTGGTATTTTATGCTAGAACGAGGCAAAATAAATATTGCCAGCTTTGTAATACACGGATAGAGGATAATAATCGATATTAGTGTTCAGGCCTTGATAGGCCTCTTGTTGTCGTTCTGTTTAAAAACAAAAGCCTTTAGAATGAAAAGGAAACCAGGGGCCATATTTGAGACTGGTGCTTATTATATGAAAAAAGTAATAGTCGCTCGTTCTCTTTTCAACGAACTAACAAAGAATTATTTCGATACATCCGAGTAACAAATCTGATGAAGTTCAAATGGCTCTGAGCACTATGCGACTTAACTTCGGAGGTCATCAGTCGCCTAGAACTTAGAACTAATTAAACCTAACTAACCTAAGGACATCACACACATCCATGCCCGAGGCAGGATTCGAACCTGCGACCGTAGCGGTCACGCGGTTCCAGACTGAGGCGCCTTTAACCGCACGGCCACACCGGCCGGCCTCTGATGAAGTAACGCTTAAGTTAGTTACTCGATATTTAATAGAACATTATTTCCCTTTCATGTTTATTTTTGTGGTAAAAAGCAACTCTTTACCGCTATTATCACTTATGGTTGAGTTTTTTCCCGAGAGTCCGAAGTGTAGTCCAGTGGCTGAGTGGTGATATGCTTTTTTTTCGGTTAACAGAAATCACGAGAAACCTAAATCTGACGACAGGACATTAATTTGTACTGCCAGTCTCCCGAATGGTACTGCTGTGTCTTAATCAATGCGCCATCTCGTACGATATGTGATAGGCTGTTGATTATCTGGACCACTACGCCTGTTTGCAAAATTCACTAACGAGACACGGTACCTTGTACAAAGCTGACCAACTATGGTGTAGAATTTGGACTTCGATGTGGTAATGCAATAGTCCTTACCTACTCTGGACTCGTATTTGCGAATACGAATAGCTGGAATTTCCTTCCAGTTATCGCTATTTGTGTATTCAGTGGATGTCCTAAGCCGCCAAATACAAGCGCCAAAAAAGTTCCTTTGACAAGCACAAGGCGATTTCCTTTCCCATCCTTGTGCGTCTGTCCATGATAAACTAGTCCTTTCTACGCAGATCTGCACATACTAATATTCGTCCTCATCCTGATTTCCGAAAATAATTTTTACGAAACCCTTTTTTTTTTGGTTATCACACGCTTTGACTTCGTGACGTAGTTCTCTTCCCCATACGCATTGTTACATTCTCTTATATAACATAATGTACCGGTTATTTCGAAATACTAAAATATAAATTAAAAGTGGGTGACAGTTTTCTGGGGCCTGTGAAAAAATGAATCTTGAACGTACAGGACATTCTCAGTGCTATATATTCTTCGATTTGGTATAATTTTTGAGCTCTGTTGATTTCCTTTAACTTATGAGAATACAAATTTACTTCCTTATACAATACGTGTACTACTCCACAGGATGTTTATCGGGACGTACGCTGAAAAGTCACATACATACATTTCGATCTCGTGGATTTTTTATTATTCTTTATAGTGCACGCTCTTTACGTGGACAGAAATTAAAATGTGAGAACAATTATTCTTTGCTTCCGTTGCTACGTAGCATACAAAGCTGGGCACATAACATATTGCGCTGATTAGTTCGCACAGAGAAATAACGAAGAATGAATTCCATTTGCCTTTGTTTTTATTTGAGCACGTGATTTATCAGAGTCCCAGTCATGCACTCAATAAATCACTGAGTAAATGTGAGTCTGAGATCTTTTTCCACAATATTATTTAGATAGTTTCGCCTCTTGTAATAGCAGAAAATTACATATGGCGGACCGCGACAGGAAAACATGTAACTCAATGAGCCGATGAATGAGAACTCATCTGTCTGGCATTCTCTTCGTTTTCACAGAAGGAAGACAACTGAACGTCCAAGTAGTAAAAAAATACGTCGTTGGCCTGCAATAGATCTCAGAGGACAACATCTTTAAATAATGTCGTAGTAAAATGAATTTGCTACGTTGGAGGCGTAAAAATGAGGCAGTGGTACCACAAGAGGTAAAACAGATTTAATATGGAAAAACTGCACTGTTACGTGGATAACTGTTGTCACCAATATAAATCTCGTAGTGTACGAGATAACACACAAAAACACACCGACTACTCTACCTGTCGACTATGACGTTATTACTATTAGAAGGCTAGCCGTTTGTTTCTGCAAATCTTGTATACACAATTCTTTATTGGCTTCATCCACGAAACGTGGATATCCATAATATTTCATAAATATTTGCTATGTAGTTCCCAGACGTAACTGTTTCCTCTGGCAAAATATTTGCAGCAACTACAGAGTTCTTTAAACGGAACGACTTGTTGCCTTAGTGGATTGTGGTATATCGTGCAGAAAAAATGCAGTTTGCAATAAAACTGGCACACAAAGGAGCTACACCTAAGTGTGAAATCCGCAAAGACGCTGCAGGCAAAAGGTAGTTTTCAATATTTGAGTGCTACTGACGGCGCTACGCTGCATCTGGACAGACTTCCGAGCGAAAACAGTTTGTCGGAAACGTGCCAAATGCTTTAGCGAACAGTGAATTGCGCTGTATTACTGGCTCTTGTTGCTCACTGGCTGTCGAATGCTATTGACAAGTGTATGATTCGATAAAAACTAGTGGTTGTTTTTAACATGCTCTTCTTTTCGCCAGCTACTGACCAACCTGTGGAAAGGTACGGTAATGACAGCTAACAGCCTAACCACTATCTAACTAATGTTTTTTGTAAGAGGCTACTGTGGCTGGATACCATTCCTGTGGCCATAATATCTCGGTAGAAAAATAGTTCCAAACATTAAAGATACGTTCTGTGCCAGACTTACAGGAAAAAAACCTCCGGACTCGTTACGCTTTACGTCGTCAGTACTCATCCTGTGTTTTGATTTTGGATACATAATTGTTTTTCATAAGTTAAAATTGAGATTGTCGTCTGGTTAAATGCAAGAAGAAGGAAAAAATATTTTATCTATTCTGGACACCGAACACTGAAAAGGTGGTTAATATAGTGGATGATTTGCGAGGAAACGGCGACCAGTCACTTCACTAGGTTTTTAAAAACTTTTGTTTTGTCATTAGACAGCTTTCTGCCCACTGTAGACTCGTAATCAGATGATGGGGGTTTACAGGCACTTTGTATTTTGTGCCAAGCATATTCTGAGGTTTTTTGCCATTGTAAATAAATCACCTTTACTGTAATGAGACAAAGATGCATGAGCGCGCTGCACAAGTAGAGGATAAGATCATTGACTCTGTGTTTACTGTAAACTGTAGTGCGCTTGCTTACCAGTCAGCTGTGCAGCGTAGGGGCATTATTATTAAGACACAGAAGAGAATAGTTGAGTTTTAGAGAACGAGATGTGATATCTGCGAATCTGGGAGAAATTATGTTGAATACTTTATTATGGAGATGGAAACTTGTTAATAAAGCTATTTTATTGATTATATTGATGTAGAAGATTTTTGGAGAAATATATTAAGGTAACCCATCCACGTGCAAGAATGAAATGTTTTGTATGTCAGAACTATCAGTTGAAGGAAATCTCTGTTCCTTAGATAACTAATAACATTCAGGATTAGTGTTAATCTGATCTCTGTCTTTTCATTATGTCACAAATTACGCAACTTGTTGAAATTTCTGTAATTTTTGGCCGGCCACAGTGGCCGAGCGGTTCTAGACGCTACAGTCTGGAACCGCGCGACCGCTACGGTTGCAGGTTCTAATCCTGCGTCGGGCATGGATGTGTGTGATGTCCTTAGGTTAGTTAGGTTTAAGTAATTCTAAGTTCTAGGGGACTGATGACTTCAGAAGTTAAGTCCCATAGTGCTCAGAGCCATTTGAACCATTTTTGTAATTTTTGTAATAAGGGAATTTCATAATTGTTAGAGTCTTCTTATGCTGTACAGACGGTGTTCGCAATAATCAGGGTTTAATTTTTCAGGAGCGCTTTTCTTTAAAGTAAAAGCTTCCTCGATCTTTCTTAGTAAAGTTTAAAATACACTCCTGGAAATGGAAAAAAGAACACATTGACACCGGTGTGTCAGACCCACCATACTTGCTCCGGACACTGCGAGAGGGCTGTACAAGCAATGATCACACGCACGGCACAGCGGACACACCAGGAACCGCGGTGTTGGCCGTCGAATGGCGCTAGCTGCGCAGCATTTGTGCACCGCCGCCGTCAGTGTCAGCCAGTTTGCCGTGGCATACGGAGCTCCATCGCAGTCTTTAACACTGGTAGCATGCCGCAACAGCGTGGACGTGAACCGTATGTGCAGTTGACGGACTTTGAGCGAGGGCGTACAGTAGGCATGCGGGAGGCCGGGTGGACGTACCGCCGAATTGCTCAACACGTGGGGCGTGAGGTCTCCACAGTACATCGATGTTGTCGCCAGTGGTCGGCGGAAGGTGCACGTGCCCGTCGACCAGGGACCGGACCGCAGCGACGCACGGATGCACGCCAAGACCGTAGGATCCTACGCAGTGACGTAGGGGACCGCACCGCCACTTCCCAGCAAATTAGGGACACTGTTGCTCCTGGGGTATCGGCGAGGACCATTCGCAACCGTCTCCATGAAGCTGGGCTACGGTCTCGCACACCGTTAGGCCGTCTTCCGCTCACGCCCCAACATCGTACAGCCCGCCTCCAGTGGTGTCGCGACAGGCGTGAATGGAGGGACGAATGGAGACGTGTCGTCTTCAGCGATGAGAGTCGCTTCTGCCTTGTTGCCAATGATGGTCGTATGCGTGTTTGGCGCCGTGCAGGTGAGCGCCACAATCAGGACTGCATACAACCGAGGCACACAGGGCCAACACCCGGCATCATGGTGTGGGGAGCGATCTCCTACACTGGCCGTACACCACTGGTGATCGTCGAGGGGACACTGAATAGTGCACGGTACATCCAAACCGTCATCGAACCCATCGTTCTACCATTCCTAGACCGGCAAGGGAACTTGCTGTTCCAACAGGACAATGCACGTCCGCATGTATCCCGTGCCACCCAACGTGCTCTAGAAGGTGTAAGTCAACTACCCTGGCCAGCAAGATCTCCGGATCTGTCCCCCACTGAGCATGTTTGGGACTGGATGAAGCGACGTCTCACGCGGTCTGCACGTCCAGCACGAACGCTGGTCCAACTGAGGCGCCAGGTGGAAATGGCATGGCAAGCCGTTCCACAGGACTACATCCAGCATCTCTACGATCGTCTCCATGGGAGAATAGCAGCCTGCATTGCTGCGAAAGGTGGATATACACTGTACTAGTGCCGACATTGTGCATGCTCTGTTGCCTGTGTCTATGTGCCTGTGGTTCTGTCAGTGTGATCATGTGATGTATCTGACCCCAGGAATGTGTCAATAAAGTTTCCCCTTCCTGGGACAATGAATTCACGGTGTTCTTATTTCAATTTCCAGGAGTGTATTTTGTCGTGTGTACATTGCACCTTACGCCACACGCTGTCATAGATTGTTTCTGATAAGCAAAGAAAAATTAAGAGTAATTATTTTTCTTTACCTGCTACATTTGCTGATCTCACTTTGTTTTCGAGGACGTCACTACGCCAGACTCAAAACACGCTGCTGAGCACGAGATAACTTAGTTTTCTTTCAAGGCAGATCTCACTTTGCGTTCTTGTGAGCAAACAGTACGTAGTGAGAATTTCCAGCTGTTGTGCTAAGTAAGCATATTAATTTACACTGAACGGTGTTGGTTATCTTACACAGCTATTTTCTACACTGCTGAGCACCATTTTATTTCGTGAATATTTCAAGTCAGACATTACACTTCACGTTACGTAACTTTCACAGCGCACTTCAATATCGAGTGTCATTTAAATAGCTTTCACTGAGGACGTAATTAGTTTCTTTTGGAATTTAATTAGATTCATTTTCATTATTCCAAATTCAACATTTCACAACACAGGATCAACCGTCAGTTTTGCTCAGTAGCTGAATGCGATATAGAAAGCACACGTTACACGAGGAGAAAGTTTTTTTTACGTATACAGAGTATTCAGTATTTCACATACAGATAAACTGGCACAGGACTAGTACTGAAAAAGACCGCGTTGTCAAAAATCAGCCTAGCAATGATGCACTTTTTCCGATTTTTCCAACAGCCCTAAATGTCCTAAATCTGGTTATTAGTGGCTGAAAGGACCGTAAACAGTTTAATTAACTACTAATATACAACAGTTTCAGATCAATAGAAAAATTTTTCACAGCATCCTGGTTTCGTCTCTGTGAGTGCAGCTACTCGGTGAGATGCCATATAAACCAGAATCGCCATCATCCGTTGATTCGCCTAAAGAGGATCGAAGGCCGGCTGATTCGTAAACAAAAGTGTTTGAAAACATTATGAAGCGAGACGTTGCAATTTCTATACAAACACCCACTATGAAGAAAAAAAGAATTGGATTATACAGAGTTCATCAAAACAGTACCGACTATCTTCGAGGGGTATTGAGAAAATTTGTATCAGGAACCCACAATGGAAATGTCAGCTAACGGTGCTACAGAATGGGGACAATGGCTGTCGCTAGGCCGCCACTATGGCAGCAAACGTATGCTTTATACACTGACAGATCTTAAGCGAAACTGACAGCATTCAGGACTTTAGATCGTGGTGGCGCCATTTCTATTGATGCTCGTGGCTGTAATGCTGAAAGAGATGGTTTCACTCACCTCAATAAGTTCCATACCTTCCGCAGACTGATCTCGGGCGGCAAACGAAGTTGTTCCTCCATGTAATACAATTTAATACTCGATTAAATGTCGATTGTTGAAGCAAAGTCGATCACGAATCCTAGCAACAAACTCTTTGACCCTAACCTAAATTGATGTTACGTAAGTTCTATTTTTTACACATAAGAACACATACACCATACATAGTTGATTTCCTGGTGATTCCATAGATACCACACAATTCTTTTGAAATTGTATTTTAGTATTTTTGTATGAAATGGACATTTCGAATGCTGAAACCAGTTTAGTTTATCATTTTGCTATCATGAATTTTGGCTCTATAACAACTGAAGTTCATAAGAGGATAATAGGTTTCATGGCAGACCAACTCACTTGGTTAATTATAAAATAGTGTCACGTATTAACGAGAGAAGTAATGATGCAATAGCGAAATTCAATTAAACGTACACTCAGCTGAGGCTAGCGAACAAAACAATGTTTCACACATGAAACTATAACACAAACGGGTCAGATGAATTAGTATTAACGAAATATTAGTGATAAAATTAAATTCTGCATAACTTTGGAAATATTAGAGACTCGCAAAACCTAAGACCAGTTTTGGTATCAGCACAAAAATTCCTTTAAGATGAGACTTACACACCATTCCGTAGTTGTTTTAAACTTCTAAAATTTTTAATTTACTTTATAGTGCTAGGATTGCAAAACGGTTTTTGGAAGGAATAGTTGACTAAATTATGTTTGCCACCAACTTAGTAAATATTACGATTAATTAATATGGAAAAGAAAAACTCTTTTGATAAAAAAAAAGAAATGAATTGATCGTATGACATTGATGGCCGGGAGTCTCCACCTGGGAAAGTTCGATCACCGAGATGAAAGTCTTTTCACTTGATGCCACAGTGGGCTACTTGCTTGTTGGTGACGACGAAATGATGATGAAGATAACATAACGGCCAGTGTCCGAGCGGCAAAACATCTGACCCGGACGGGAATCGAACACGGGGTCAGTGGATGGTAATCAGACGTGCTGATCACTCAGCGAAGAGGGCGGACTAAACTAACACAAATTAAAATAGTGCTAGCCAACAGGCAACTTAATTCTACCATGAAGTGCATATTTACAGTTCGTTTTGTGATTTCATATCCCTTATCCTGATGGGGAGAGATTGGGTATAATACAGTGTTGTGACCAGACGAGACTACAATCGTCCGGCAACAGCTGTAGGTTATTAGAGTGCTCTGGGACGTGGTTAAATTTTAACTGCAACAGATGAAATATTATTTCACTTTATTACCTGAATGAATAAAAAGATTTACCGAACTTGAGACAGTTCTTTGCCACAGGAGAACGTAGAATACTTACAGCTGTGACTATGAAAGCATTACTTGATGCATTAATTAGCAAACTGCTCTCTTGAAGTACAATGTTCAACTTTAACTAAAGTACATGTTCGTCTGAAACTTCACAGTCACTGTTCATTCGTGATGTGCTTGACTGCTGAAATTGATGTCGCAAACATGGGCAGAGCTCTCCCTAGCTCGGCTCTATATTGACCTTAGTACGAGGGCGCTGCCTTGCTGAGAGGGAGGGCGTATATTCTGCAGCGTCTCTTATTGCAGCATTCGCTGATGTCTGTGGTATCAATCCGTGTTGCCGTCTTTGGCGTGGCACCGCGATCTCTGGAAGATACCACATATAGATTTTTGAGAGCTGCAGGAAGACAGTTCTGGGTGATTTTACCTATAGATTGAAGTGACGAGTGAAAATTTGTACCAAGGATGGGAATCGAACCCGGGTCTCCTTCTTACTAGGCGGGTGCGTTAACCACTAAGCCACCTTGGCATAGCGGTACACACAACTGGACAGGTTACTCTCGACCCCAGTTCTCATTGCCGCCCCAGTCTAAATATCCTTTTAGACGTGAACAGAATTTCTGAGGCTCACCGTGTTCCGGAATAGAGGATCAGCATCGAACATAAAAAGGGGATTCAGCCTGAAACTCAGTTGCACGTACTTATACAAATGAAATGACTGAATTTCAGAGACTTTACTGGTCTCATACAGATATGATTTTACGTATGTAGACTGAAACCGCCAGTGAAAATTTGTACCAAAGGCATGAATCGAAACCAGGTCTCTTGCTTACTGGGCATGTGCGTTAGCCAATAAGTCACCTTGGTTATCGTGTGCAGTTCCCAGTTTTGGTACAGCCAAGGTGGCTTAGTGGCTAACGCACATGCCTAGTAAGCAAGTGACCTGGCTTCGATTCTTGCCCTTGGTACAAATTTTCAGTCGACACTTCACTTCTGAGTCAGTTGATGTTGACGTAGCTCGTCAGACATTAAATACGTTATTTTTGTGATTGCCTTCCAAGATTAGATTGGCAACACTGAAAAATCGTGCACTATAACTGTCATTATTGTGAAATGTGACTGCGATCTATTTTTATATAATAAAAGTAATTTTGTGAAGATATGTTGTTGCTTATTACTTGGTGCATGGAATGCAGAACATAGCACAAGTGAATCCTGGAATGAAACTCCTTGAATTGGTCAATAGCCAATTTAATTAATTCATAATTGTCGATGAAATCCAAAAGCTGGGTATGTGGAGTTGGATGGAGGCTCAGAATTGAATTGTTTATTGACATCGCCCTTAGAAAAGGTCACATCGGCCAATGAAAGCTGTGAGAAACTATGACTGCTTGAACGTGTCCCTAGCCTGCATCACATTTACTTCGAAAAAGCTGAGGGTTCATTTTACCTTTTGGAACAAGGTCCCCTAATAGCTGAAATACGTGCTTTAAAAATAGCCAAATCACATAACTGCTTACAAATTGAAAAGACCACACAGATAATATTGTGGGGAAGGCGAAACAAAGACTGTGCTTTATTGGCAGAACACTTAGAAGATGCGACAAACCCACTAAAGAGACAGCGTACATTACACTTGTCCGTCCTCTGCTGGAATATTGCTGCGCTGTGTGGGATCCTTACCAGGTGGAGTTGACGGAGGACATCGAAAAAGTGCAAAGAAAGGCAGCTCGTTTCGTGTTATCGTGCAATAGGGGTGAGTGTGTCACTGATATGATACGCGAGTTGGGGTGGCAATCACTGAAATAAAGGCGGTTTTCTTTGAAGCGAGATCTATTTAAGAAATTTCAATCACCAACTTTCTTTTCCGAAAGCGAAAATATTTTGTTGACACCCAGCTACGTAGGGAGAAATGTCATAATAATAAAATAAGAGAAATCAGAGCTCGAACGGAAAGATTTAGGTGTTCCTTTTTCCCACGCGCCATTCGAGAATGGAATGGTAGAGGAGCAGTATGAAAATGGTTCGATGAACCCTCTGCCAGGCACTTAAGTGCGAATTGCAAAGTAACCAAGTAAATGTAGATGTAGACAAATCCGTGCGCTGATGACAACTACAAGTCTCTAGTGCACTGTTTAGAAATTCAGTTAAAGGGTCAACTGTTATTTCACTTGAGACATTCACACTAACACAGAGTAGTTACTTAGAATTAATGAAGTTCCGTTTCTAGATCATGATAAAGTCAGTGTACGAACATTTCTAATTTCACTCGCTGTTCATTAAGTAACTATACTCTCCAAGCATGCCATTACGTTGTTTCTAAGCAAACTCTGTTTAATATGCCACGTGAACTTGCGACATGTAGCAATAGAAGCCTGACTCACTTCATCAAAATAACTCACCAGAACAACCATGAATATCGGATATCATAAACCTGTCCACGTTTGACTGACTGCGATTTCTTTGTTCATATCGAAACGCATTTCTGCAACAATTTAATAAATTCATCAGCGTCACTGCACACACAGCATTACACAACGGGGATTCAGTTCCAACTCCCAGCTTGTATGTATCCTGCGCACTACATCTCCTGGCTCCACAACACGGGAACGTGGCACTTCTCTGGCTGATAGACTCTAGTGAAGGTCAATGAGAGTTGTACGTGTTCTCATATGACTAATAAAAATCCTTAACTGACCAATCATAGCTCTTAAATAAAATTTTTGCTAACTGCCAAAATACTGCCTAATAAACTTCTAATGATCATACGTTTACTCATCTTTTGGACTTGTATGAATGTATTGCTCCTCCGATACGTTACCGCCTGCTGGCACATTTGTCCTTTCACTCAATGCATGTGACTCACTCTGCTGTTGCACAATGTTATTCCACATGCTCTGACATTCTTAACAACTCAGAAATTCAAGATTCTTTATTCACGTACACTTCCGGTTCACTATCACACATTGCAATAACATCCGAACTGTAATTAATTTTTAAATACAGGGAGTTTTGTGTTTTAAGCATGTTTCTGTATCTCCAGAACTATGAAAGATGTTAACTTGAAGTTTATATGACAATTTCATACTTCATTATAATTGTGCAGTACACTCTTTTATTTACATTGTTTCATGGAGACGGATAAAAGGAGGAATGTCATCTGGTGTACGATTTAGCATCTCGTTACAAGCGCGCACGCTGCAGTTTTCTAGACGAAGAACTGCATAGCGTGGGATACAGTCACCTGCGCTCCTCTCCATATAGCATGTGCAAAAGCTAAGAAATGCATTTAAGACTGAACTACATACTGCAACGCCAGAAGATTGCATCGGATGCTCCCAGGCCTGTCGCAGCAACACACCGGTCCGTCGACGAATATTCGCACATTTGCTACCTAGCGCAAGGCAGTAACGCCTACAATTTCGACTCTGCAGCGTTCTTGGTTTACGTTTCCAGACATGGGCTGTGATTCTCAGTTCGTGCCTCATGCACACCTCTGCAAAATCTCGAGTTTTTAGGTATCGTTTTGCTGCAACCAGTACAGTTAGGTAATCGATGTCTGAAAGGTAATTATGTAATCGATGTTTACAGAGATACCACTGACATTGCTTTAGCAATAAAGCGAAACTTGTCTGGTGGAACATATTTTTATATTATGTCACTAGACGGTCATGTAAACATATTATACATCAAAACACTTGCTAATTTGTGTACTGGTCACTTCCCGAATGACTTGGTTGACGCTTCAACTGTTCGTGAAATATTAAACGTGACCATGTTTCGTGAAACATCTTAAAAATAAAGTTTTATGCGTAATGAGACTTTACCTTACAAGTTTGGTGTTATATTTGTACTTTCCAGTATTTAATTTGCTGCTTTCACTATTCAGAATTCCGCGTATTAGTTACAGCATGTTTACTGCAAGGATGCAATTTGTACCAAGGTATCTACTGCCAACGATTTAGTTATCTATGGCTCAGTCTATGAGGTGTTCAGGACGTATTCTTTGAGTTCCTATTGGGTCACGGTCCGCATCGCTGCGAATAGTGGGTCGTGAGTTTAAATAACCACTCTGCATCCTGACGTGCTTAAAGTATGACTTTTTTGGCGTTTGATGACGTGTGTTGTTGTTTGTTGTATGGTGTGGAGGTAACATGTAGTTTAGAAATCTGCAGGAAAAGTACTACTACAATACAATTTTGTTAATCATTCACAGCTACCACATACCTGTGGCTCATGCATAATTACTTACCTGATTCGCATCGCGAAGCTACCGAAATTTTCGTGGTTAGTCCTTGCGTCTTTGTAAGGAGATTATGTTTTGAGGCTCGGTAGGATATCTGTTTGCTATTAACCCGTCTGACTAAAACAACAGTCAATTTCGCCACACTCAATCAGTTAACATTTCACAATAATGTCTGACACGTATTAATTTTGTTTTGTCTAATTTTTACGGTGTTGGAATTCTGTGTACCTCATGGTTTCTGAGCACTAGTGTTACACTTACTATTGCCACTTAAATGCTTTTCTAAAATCAGTTATATGAATTTACATTCACGTATTCTCTGAAATCAGTTTTTCCTTATCAATCAGTCAGCTACTTGGAAGAGTTTATGCCACTTGCACTTAGCAGTCAGCATACAATCAATCGACGCAAAATGTGGTACTTGCCTTCAGCAGTTGGTAAAATCGATATGGGGTTAGGAATCACCTACCTATTATAGCTCAGATGATATGATAACATAAGCAATTGGATGCGTGGAAAACAGCCGCATCGCGCATGACGTTTAAATTTATGACTTCATAGCTATCAATTCTATTCGCAGCATATTTCGCTGACAGTATCCACACATGCCACTGAATGTAAGTACACAAATATATCATTGTACGACGCATAGTTCAAGAGATAACGATGTCATAAACACTGAGATACGTAAAAAAATACCGCATCATGCATGAAGTTTTAATACATTTATTCTTTACTACTAAGACACACCTACAAATGACTCAACATATAGAACTCTCAGCCATCTGGCAGGGATTTTGAAAGTTTTCAACTGTGAAGGGCAAACGGCTGTAGGTGAAAACCATAGCCGTCTATGGAGCTTGAAGAGGCATTGTCATAGCGATATTAACAAAATAGTGCTGTAGGCGCACGTAGCAGCTGTGCAAAGTACACAGGAACTGTCCCGATTCATGTTTCTTAATTTTAATAATATACTTATACATTTGTACACAATGCATATTTCATAATTTCAATGGTGTTTTCACGAGTTCATGGCAATGAAACTGTTTTCATAACTCACTAGAAAATAGTTCATTTTGTTTAGTTTCTAATAGAAAACTGGCAAAATAAATATCTGGGCAAAGCCAGGTTTGTCGGTTATTATCCTACGAGTATAACATTGGTGCACTTAGAGCACGTTACTAATTTTTCTAATACGCAGTTTCCTTTATTCAGGGCATATTCGGAGTTATTTTCATAGGTAATCCATTTTTCAGTCCTAATAGGAACCTTACAACGTGTCTATGGAACGATGTCGTGTGAGAAACAAAATAGGTGCTCTAACGAATGGTCTGTGACGACATTGTGCAACTGTAGTGTTTTCAGAGACGAAGATCCGTCTGGAGCTTACCCGACGCGACGTGTGCCACGCAGCGCTCAAAGTACAGCGTACCCGCTGCCAAGAGGACTCACCAAGGTTAGCGGGCGTCATGTGATTCGCTTTAAATCGACGCAAGGCCGCACCGCCCACCGCGGCCAAGTGCAGACGCACGTACCGCCGCCCCGCACGTCAGTCGCTCTTCTGGGAGGCGGGACCCACTGTAGGGTAACGCATCCTTGTGATGGAACCACTAAGATACCTAAGTAGTTGAAAGTAGGAGATCGCCCAGGTTCTCTTCCCACTCTGAAAGCTCGAAACTTCCGCTTGAAATTGCACCTCCGATTCAGATAGTTTAAAATTGCTTTACACTGTCAGGAAAAACATGAAATAATTATAGTCGCAGTTAGTTACCTGTAAGATGATTCAACAAGGAGTGTCCTGGCAGGGTCGCCAGATTTACTGTTTCATTTACTTTTTTGGAAATTTTTGGTAAGTTCTGTGGGACCAAACCACTGAGATCATCAGTCCCTATGCTTACACACTATTTAACCTAACTTAAACTAACTTACACTAAAGACAACACACACATCCATGCCCAAGGGAGGACTCTAACCTCTGAAGGGGAAGCCACGTGAACTACGACAAGACGCCTCCATGGCGTTTCATGTATTAATGGGCATGTAGTGAGTCATAATAATCACACAGTTAACTGAAGATTCCCCCATTTATTCTCTTTTCTTTGTCACTTATGCAATAGAATTCAAATATACGACCAGTTACAAGTCTTTGTATACACTTCCATTTGACTGAGGTGGCAGAACACATGGGATACTTCCTAATATCGTATCGGATCTCGTTTTTCGCAGATTAGTGCAGCAGCTAGACATGGCATGGACTCAACAAGTCGTTGGAAGTCCTCTTCAGAAATTCTGAGCCTACCTGCCTCTGTAGCCATCCATGTATGTGAAAGTGTTGCTGGTGCAGGATTTTGTACACAAACTGACCTCTCGATTACGTCCCATAAATGTTCGATGGGATTCCTGTTGGGCAAACTGGGTGGCCAAATAATTTGCTCGAACTGTTCAGAATGTACTTTGAACCAATCGTGAACAACTGTGGCCCTGTGACATCCTGCATTGTCATCCATAAAAACTCCATCGTTGCTTGGAAACATGAAATCAATGAATGTCTGAAAATGGATTCCAAGTAGCCGGTGATCGGTTAGTTTGGGCCAGAGGACCCCGTCCATTGTACATAAACACAGCCTACACCACTATGGAGACGCCTCCAGCTTGCACAGTGCCTTGTTAACAACTTGGATTTATGGCTTCTTGGGGGTCCGCGCCACACTTTAATCAGCTCTTACCGACAGAAATCGAGACTCACCCGACCAGGCCATGGTTTCCTATTCGTCTAGGGTCCAATCTAAATGGTCACGAGCCCGGGAATGGCGTTGCAGGCGATATGGTGGTGTTAGCAAAGGCACTCGCCTCGATCGTCTGCTGCCATAGCCTATTAGCACCTAATTTTGCCACACTGCCACAATGGATATGTATGTCTCGCATTGATTTCTGCGATTATTTCACGTAGTATTGGTTGTCTGTTGGCACTGACAACTACGCAAACGCCGCTGGTGTCGGACGTTAAGTGAAGACCTTCGGCCATCGCGTTGTACTTAGTGAGAGGAAGTGCCTAAAATCTGGTATTCTCGGCACGCTCTTGACACTGTGGATCTCGGAATATTAAGTTTCATAACAATCTCCGAAATGAAATGTACCATGCGTCTAGCACCAACTACCATCCTCCAGTCAATCTCTGTTAACTCCTGTGGTGCGGCCATGATCACATCGGAGCCCTTTTCACATGAACCACCTGATTATAAATGATATCTCCGCCAGTGGACTGCTCTTTTATGCGTTGTGACCGCTATGGCTCTAAGCACTATGGGATTTATCATCTGAGGTCATCAGTCCGCTAGAAAAATGGTTCAAATGGCTCTGAGCACTATGGGACTTAACTGCTGTGGTCATCAGTCCCCTAGAACTTAGAACTACTTAAACCTAACTAACTTAAGGACATCACACACATCCATGCCCGAGGCAGGATTCGAACCTGCGACCGTAGCAGCAGCGCTGTTCCAGACTATAGCGCCTAGAACCGCTCGGCCACAGCGGCCGGCCATAGCGCTATCCCATGACTTCCGTCATCTCAGTGTACGTTCTTAATTCCAAGCATGAACTCTATTAATCGCTCTGCCTTTAGCAGCAATATTCGTCAATGCGATGCAAAACTTACGCCAGCACTAGCTATCTTCAGAACTACAACAAGCACACTCTTTTTCTATTCTTTGCGAGTATTACAGCTTTGGTGGTAAGTGGCGCTCGAGTGGAGACTCCGAGATAGTTTGCTGCTCATCAGATTATGTTTGACATGTTGCTGTACATCTTTTTATTTCAGGATTTGTGCGAAAACGTGTTACGCTATCGGAAGGAGTAAGGCATTTTAATTGTACGTGATTTACCTGTAATGTGGTCCATTTATACGGCCTCTGAGACAGATTATGAAATTGCTAGAAGTAATTGTGGTCTTAAAATTTTCTCAAGTATTCATTATGCCCCCATTTTCTTCCGTTGTGCTAAGTAAGCACCAGCCACTCTTGAATATGTTTTTGAAATATGGTCATGTTACGTTATAAACTATTCTTGGGTCGAAACTTAAGAGGGGCACATATTCAGGGATTTTTTTCTGAAAATATGTTTTCACGTACTCAGAAGCCTACATGAAAAGGGCTGATTTCTTACAAGTTCCGAAGCGCAAGTTATACCAAAAGTGATGATTCAAAGCTCGTTACTTAAAAGTTTTAAAAGTCTGAATGTTGCCAGCTGTATATGATAGGCCGCAGAAAAGTGTTTCTGTCTATCGAGCTGCCTCTGCCCGCCATGTCCGTCGTCCTCCGTTGCTCCCAAACCTCTCACCCATTGCACGTAACACGTATATTAGCTGCATGTTTTTGCTTTTGAGTGTGAACTGTTCACGTTTCTAATTTGAATCCTAGTTTCCATCAACAAGAACCCTCCCTTAATATACTTTCTTGTTATGAATGAAAACACAGTGTGTGTTTTCATTCATAATATACGAAACATTCTATCAAGAACCGACGTAACAGCCATTCGATGCTTTATTGTTATTTTATGCTATTGTACTTGTATTATTAGTAGCTGAGTTTGTTAATATTTTGCCTATCAACATTAAGTATGTGGTCGCTACACCGTTGCACCTATGCCGAGTAGTGGTGTTTAAGGGCTCCTCCTCTTTGAAAATTTCAAAAAATCGATTTTTTTCTATTAAATGTTCTCTGGAATGTCGACTTTATTGTAGTTTTCATCCCAAGTTCGCCGTTATCGAGTTGCAAGGAGACTTATGAAAAAGTGTGTCCGAAAACCATTCACAACGGGGCCAAATAGTCGACATCTGGATTCGACGACGGCCTAAGCTTGTTAGCAGTATGGAAATTATGAACGTGCTCGAACTTGACATTGGATGAGACCGTTACAATTTCTGCACAAAGGCGGACCAAAAGCACATGGAGCGAGCGGGTGACAGATGTTTTCCTTAACTACAGAAAACGTAACCCAAAACTGCAAATGCATTTTTCTCGAAATCGTATTTTTCAAATTGGCGTGAAATATAACATGTAAACGGTACATACGATTTTGAACGGAATTTTATGCCACCATTCTAAATTGAATTCTCTATCAGGGTACTAGGCCGTTTTACGATATCTTCAAAAGAGGTGTCAATCCTAAGGGCCCGGGTTCGATTGCCGGCTGGGTCGGATTTTCTCCGCTCAAGGACTGGGTGTTGTGTTGTGCTAATTATCATCATTTCATCCCCATCGACGCGCAAGTCGCCGAACTGGCGTCAAATCGAAAGACTTGCACCTGGTGAGCGGTCTACCCGACGGGAGGCCCTAGTCACGCGACATTTCCAGTACCCTGTCGGCACTGTGTGCAGCCCTCTTCTCTCCACCGGTTCCACAGACGTCTCACTGTTGATGCAGTGTGCCCTGTATGAGCCTCAGCGTCACGGAACGACAGACCTGCCTCTCAGAGACCAATGATTGCGGCCCCTTCGAACTCACTGATGTGCCGATATTCCACCCTGTATGTTGGCGAGACATAGTGGCACTTACAAGAGAACCTCCCCATCGCACCCCCTTCAGATTTAGTTATAAGTTGGCACAGTGGATAGGCCTTGAAAAAACGGAACACAGATCATTCGAGAAAACAGGAAGAAGTTGTGTGGAACTATCAAAAAAATAAGCAAAATATACAAACTGAGTAGTCGATGCACAACATAGCAAATCAAGGAAAGTGCGAGCTGAGGAGCGCCGTGGTCCCGTGGTTAGCGTGAGCGGTTGCGGATTGCGAGGTCCTTGGTTCAAGTCCTCCCTCGAGTGAAAAGTTTGCTTTTTTTATCTTCACAAAGTTATGATCTGTCCGTTCGTTCATTGACGTCTCTATTCACTGTAATACGTTCAGTGTCTGTGTTTTGCGACCGCACCACAAAACAGCGCGATTAGTAGACGAAAGGACGTGCATCTCCAATGGGAACTGAAAACATCTGATCGCAAGGTCGTAGGTCAACCGATTCCTCCACAGGAAAACACGTCTGATATATTCTATACGACACTGATGACGGCATGTGCGTCACATGACAGGAATATGTTGTTGACCCACCTAACTTATACACTTGGCGAATGGGTAAAAAGATTCTTCTACCTTGCCCGATTTAGGTTTTCTTGTGGATGTGATAATCACTCCCAAAAAAGTGATGAAAACATAACGGACGGACAGATAATAATTGTCTGAAAATAAAAAATTAAACTTTTCACTCGAGGGAAGACTTGAACCAAGGACCTCTCGTTCCGCAGCCGCTCACGCTAACCACGGGACCACAGCGCTCCTTAGCTAGCGCTGTCCTTGATGTTGCCTACCTTGTGCATGGACTACTCAGTTTGTATATTTTGCTTATTTTATTCATAGTTCCACACAACTTCTTCCTATTTTCTCGATTGATCTGTGTTCCGTTTTTCAAGGCCAACTTATAACTAAATCTGATGGGGGTGCGATGGGGAGGTTCCCTTGTTAGTAACGTGCTTCCAGTTCATAAGACGGCTTCCCACTGACTCAGGGTTGTGTAACACTAACGACCCTGGATGCACGAAAGAGGGCGTTGTTTGGCCTACGTACGTGCCACCTCTCTGCCGTTTAACTCACTTATTATGGTTCCGCTGTTCTACACGTCGTCTTATCGTGGCTTGTTGCAGATCACTGCTTCTGAGTACAGATGGTAGTGTATACAAGACTTGAACGAAGCATTGGCCCAACAGTAAATGCGCAGCAAACCTGATAGACGCCACTTGAAACATTAGCTGAAACGTTGGTCTAGAAAACTGTGTGTTAACCCGGTGACATAAAAGGAAAAGTGCTATTGAAGAGTAGTAATTCCAATTTATCCCGCCGGTTTGCGATTCTGTGTTGAAGCCTGAATATTGTCATGGTATAGTTAAGTAATGTGGGAACCGTCGGACTTAGTTCAACGGAATAAAAGCAGGAAAACTTCACACGTACAACAGTTTCAGAGAATCGTACGTGTGTGATGAGACACTAGTGGGTAATACTAGCATAGAATCATTTGTTTTTCTGTCTTAGATACTACTCAGACAGACAGAGAATCAACCGAATGCAAGAGGAAGTGTAGCTCTTTGGCTGCGCGCCTTGCTGAAGTGCCGTGACAGGGAAAACAGACACAGGAAAAGATTCATTTCTGCTTACCCTTACTTCTCAAGAAATTTTCGTAACAGTTCCACGTGATAACGATGATGGGGTTTGCGAACTATGCTCCAGTTATTGACAGACATTCAGTTGTACAGAGGGATAGATACATACTATGAACTAAATCATAACCTGACGTGGTAATGTCGGACAATCATGCACGACTACTCTCATGACTCCTCATGAGTATCGTAGGTACTGTAGAGACCATGTAGAGATGTACGTACGGCTAACAACACAAAATAGTGTTACACTAATATTCAGAAAAAAAAACAGAACTCGTTGAACGACTAGAAATAGGACGTTCATATTCATAGGACATGTACATTGGTATGTTCTGCAGAAATGATTAGCGTTTGAATCATGTCGGCCGGCGGGTTCAAGGTCATCATCTATATCGCGACGCAACACCACCTACCGTTCAATTGTACCAAGGCGATGGTGTATGGAACGACGTCACTGGGGACAGGAATCGCATCAGATAGTATTTTCGGACGAATCCAGGTTTTCTTTGTCTGAAAATGGCGGCCGCATTTTGGTGCCCCACAGACAGGGACAGTGGCATCACAGTGACTACAGTCGCACAAGACATACAGCGCTAACTGAAGACCTAGTGGTGTGGGAAGTTACTGATTACAACCACAAATCAAAGTTGGTGCATGTCCTGGTCACTTGTATTCGGTTGACATCCTGCGACCCGTAGCTATACCCTTTCTGCACAACAGCCCAGACGCTATTTTTCAGCAAGAAAATGCACGAGCAGATGTTGATGCATGAACACGTGCCTTCTTGATGCCACAGGATGTCAACCTCTTGCCCTGGCCCGTCAGATCACCAAAGTTGTCCCCAACCGAAAGTGTATGGGGTGAAACGTCCCCTTTGAACAATTATACACGACTGTGCTTAACCTGACACACAATATTTTTAGCGCAACGCAATCTGACTTTCAAAATTCCCTACAAAACAATGGCCCTGACTAACATTTAACTATACCTTTCACAAATCACTTACCTCACAAAAATCTTCGCTGCTCAAGCTACTGCAATACAGCGAGCGCCACTACTGCCAGCTAAATAAAAGATTCAAACTATGGAAGGCACTAACTACTGATAGGGATAGTTAGCAAATGAAAGATATTAATAGAGAACGAACAATGTATTTACCTTGATATCATCACAAGTCATAATATATATATATCAGTTCATGACAAATTGCAAACCTCCGCCATCTCTCTCCCCACATCCACCACTGCTGGCGGCTCACCTCCAACTGCGCAACGCTACGCGCTGTTAACATCCAGCTGCCTAACACTACAATGGCGAGTATTACAACAATGCAAAGCAGACACAGACTGCCCACAGCACAGCCAGTGATTGTCATACAGAGGTGGCGTTACCAATAAAAAAACCTAAACAGCCTACTTACATAGAGAAAACATAAACAGCCTACTTACATAGAGAAAACATAAACAGCCTACTTACAGGGGTATGGTGAAAAAACGGATGCAGCGCTGTGGCTCAATGCCAACCACCACAGATGAACTTTGAAACCAGGAGAATACTGCGTGAATCGCTATTCCACAGGACGCCATTCGCGCCTTACACAAGTGTCGATGCCATCACGCACGGAACAAGTTATCAGGGCTCATGGCGGATCCTGTGCCTACTAGGCAACAGGACACATGCTGAACTGAGGTGACTGAAATGCTTATCATTTCTGCAGAACATACTAATGTACATGCTCTGTGAATATGAACGTCCTATATCTAATCGATCACGGTTTTTTTTTTATTTTTTTTACATGCGTGTATTGTATGGGCAATCAGAATACCTGACACTGATACTACACATGGAATTGTGTTAAAACGAATCTGCTCTTGTATCTAATTCACGTTCTTTCATTTCTCAATATTTTATTTGTGAAATGAGAGACGTTGAAGATTAATTAGCATGTATAAGCGCTACACTGCCTACTGGAATGCAAAGTAATTAAATTATAAATAATTACTATTAAAAACAGTCTTGACCACAATTTATTTAATAAGGTGACCGGTTTCGACCACTACTGTGGTCATCTTCAGACCATTGAGTAGGAACCTCTTTGTTGGAGAATCACTTCAGTAGTGATTCTCCAACAAAGAGGTTCCTACTCAATGGTCTGAAGATGACCACAGTAGTGGTTTTTAATAGTAATTATTTATAAGACATTGATCACTGCTGTTCCCATAATGCATTCAAAAGTAAGTAATTAAATTAATTTGGAACGCTCTTTGCTGTAGCCACAGGCTAAATTTTTTTCTAAAAGATACAAACAATGTATTTCAATAGCTTTATAAAAATATCAGTAGCAGTCGACTTGCATAAAACAATGTCCAGTACAACACACATGAATCCATTTGTAGGACCGATTACACTTTTCAGTGAAACGGCTACAGTGGGTGTATGAAATGCGTTGGGTGTTCAATATGAGGTTTGCCACGTTTCGTGTAACTTCTTTGCCTTTCCAGCTCCGTTCCATTTTAACAGACTCATTTAGCGAAAGTATCTTGGGCGCAGCCACCATATTGGTATCAATTTATTCTAATGAAGATCGTGAACATATCTGTCACATGACACTTTAAGTCACCGTAGCAGAGAGGGGAAAAATTTATTCATATGTAAGTAGCTAGTCCATTCAGAGCAATATCATTTTGATCATTAGAAAGAAGAAGAAAGGCCAGACTGTAACTTCCTGTCGATGACGGAGTCGCTGGAAACGGGGCATCAGCTCATAAGGCGAAAGATGAGAAAAACATCGTCTGTGTCCTTTACAAAGAAATCATCCCGTCATCTGTTTTAAGCGATATAGGGAAACCACGGCAATCACAAATCAGGATGACCGGCGCTGTTTTAAACTAACAGCTCCCTTAAGGCCAGTCCAGTGTCTTATGACTGCGTCACGTCGTTTGGTTCAAGCTTTAGGCTTGTAACAGGTTTTCAACTATGCTGACTATAACAGTGACCAAATACATTGCCCGCATCTCGTGGTCGTGCGGTAGCGTTCTCGCTTTCCACGCCCGGGTTCCCGGGTTCGATTCCCGGCGGGGTCAGGGATTTTCTCTGCCTCGTGATGGCTGGGTGTTGTGTGCTCTCCTTAGGTTAGTTAGGTTTAAGTAGTTCTAAGTTCTAGGGGACTGATGACCATAGATGTTAAGTCCCATAGTGCTCAAAGCCATTTGAACCATTTGAACCACCAAATACACTACTAGCCATTAAAATTTCTACACCAAGAAGAAATGCAGATGATAAACGCGTATTCGTTGGACAAATATATTACACTAGAACTGTCATGTGATTACATTTTCACCCAATTTGGGTGCATAGATCCTGAGAAATCGGTACCCAGAACAACAAACTCTGGCCGTAATAACGGCCTTGATACGCCTGGGCATTGAGTCAAACAGAGCTTGGATGACGTGTACATGCAGCTGCCCATGCAGCTTCATAACGGTACCACAGTTCATCAAGAGTAATGACTGGCATATTGTGACGAGCCAGTTGCTCGGCCACCATTGACCAGACGTTTTCAATTGGTGAGAGAATGTGTTGGCCAGGAAAGCAGTCGAACATTTTCTGTATCCAGAAAGGCCCGTACAGGACCTGCAACATGCGGTCGTGCAGTATCCTGCTGAAATGTAGGGTATCGCAGGGATCGAATGAAGGGTAGAGCACGGGTCGTAACACATCTGAAATGAAACGTCCACTGTTCAAAAAGCCATCAATTCGAACAAGAGGTGGCCGACACGTGTAACCAATGGCACCCCATACCATCACACCGGGTGATACGCCAGTATGGCGATGACGAATACAGGCTTCCAATGTTCGTTCACCGCGATGTCGCCAAACACGGATGCGACCATCATGATGCTGCAAACAGAACCTGGATTCGTCCGAAAAAATGACGCTTTACCGTTCGTGCACACAGGTTCGTAGTTGAGTACACCATCGCAGGCGCTTCTGTCTGTGATGCAGCGTCAAGGGTAACCGCGACCATGGTCTCCGAGCTGATAGTCCATGCTGCTGCAAACGTTGTCGAACTGTTCGTGCAGATGGTTGTTGTCTTGCAAACGTCCCCATCTGTTGACTGAGGGATCGATACGTGGCTGCACGATCCGTTACAGCAATGCGGAAAGATGCCTGTAATCTCGACTGCTAGTGATACGAGGCCGTTGGGATCCAGCACGGCGTTCCGTATTAACCTCCTGAACCCACCTATTCCATGTTCTGCTAACAGTCATTGGATCTCGATCAACGCGAGCAGCAATGTCGCGATACGATATACCGTAATCGCGTTAGGCTACAATCCGACCTTTATCAAAGTCGGAAACGTGATGGTATGCATTTCTCCTCCTTACAGGAGCCATCACAACAACGTTTCAGCAGGCAACGCCGTTCAGCTGCTGTTTGTGTATGAGAAATCGGTTGGAAACTTTCCTCATGTCAGCACACCTTCTGTGAATGCTCTGAAAAGCTACCCATTTGCATATGACAGCAGCTTCTTCCTGTCGGTTAAATTCCGCGTTTGTAGCACGTCATCTTCGTGGTGCAGCAATTTGAATGGCCAGTAGTGTAGCTCTCGGAATATGTTAGAGGCACTACTGTGTTTTTTTAACATAGACGACTCCTCACTGGTGGATGAATTCAGCCATCGTATATCAACATGCAGTTGTTTCTGTACTATCCCGCCACTCCAACAATTTGCAGACCGGCTCAGAGGACTGGAAGTAGTAGTGTCTGTGTAACAGGTAGATTCCCTTTCGGCTCTGTGATTCCTGAAGTTGCAGCAGACAAGTCACGAGGGGATGGCTGGTGGTTCACTGCAAGAGATAAACACCCGGTCTTGTGGCTGGAGCAGCAGTTGGTATCTCGGTGTTGACGCCTCGGTAAGCCGGTCTCACAAATCGCACTATTAGCACAGTCTAATATACAGGGCTATTACAAATGATTAAAGCGATTTCATAAATTCACTGTAGCTCCATTCATTGACATATGGTCACGACACACTACAGATACGTAGAAAAACTCATAAAGTTTTGTTCGGCTGAAGCCGCACTTCAGGTTTCTGTCGCCAGAGCGCTCGTGAGCGCAGTGAGGCAAAATGGCGACAGGAGCCGAGAAAGCGTATGTCGTGCTTGAAATGCACTCACATCAGGCAGTCATAACAGTGCAACGACACTTCAGGACGAAGTTCAACAAAGATCCACCAACTGCTAACTCCATTCGGCGATGGTATGTGCAGTTTAAAGCTTCTGGATGCCTCTGTAAGGGGAAATCAACGGGTCGGCCTGCAGTGAGCGAAGAAACGGTTGAACGCGTGCGGGCAAGTTTCACGCGTAGCCCGCGGAAGTCGACGAATAAAGCAAGCAGGGAGCTAAACGTACCACAGCCGACGGTTTGGAAAATCTTACGGAAAAGGCTAAAGCAGAAGCCTTACCGTTTACAATTGCTACAAGCCCTGGCACCCGATGACAAAGTCAAACGCTTTGAATTTTCGGCGCGGTTGCAACAGCTCATGGAAGAGGATGCGTTCAGTGCGAAACTTGATTTCAGTGATGAACCAACATTTTTTCTTAATGGTGAAGTGAACAGACACAATGTGCGAATCTGGGCGGTAGAGAATCCTCACGCATTCGTGCAGCAAATTCGCAATTCACCAAAAGTTAACGTGTTTTGTGCAATCTCACGGTTTAAAGTTTACGGCCCCTTATTCTTCTGCGAAAAAAACGTTACAAGACACGTGTATCTGGACATGCTGGGAAATTGGCTCATGCCACAACTGGAGACCGACAGCGCCGACTTCATCTTTCAACAGGATGGTGCTCCACCGCACTACCATCATGATGTTCGGCGTTTCTTAAACAGGAGATTGGAAAACCGATGGATCGGTCGTGGTGGAGATCATGATCAGCAATTCATGTCATGGCCTCCACGCTCTCCCGACTTAACCCCATGCGATTTCTTTCTGTGGGGTTATGTGAAAGATTCAGTGTTTAAACCTCCTCTACCAAGAAACGTGCCAGAACTGCGAGCTCGCATCAACGATGCTTTCGAACTCATTGATGGGGACATGCTGCGCCGAGTGTGGGAGGAACTTGATTATCGGCTTGATGTCTGCCGAATCACTAAAGGGGCACATATCGAACATTTGTGAATGCCTAAAGAAACTTTTTGAGTTTTTATATGTGTGTGCAAAGCATTGTGAAAATGTCTCAAATAATAAAGTTATTGTAGAGCTGTGAAATCGCTTCAATCATTTGTAATAACCCTGTAACAGTCGCGACACTTCGCCTCGATTTTGTTGCCTACAGCGCCAGCAGCGCCCCAAGCGGCTGGTAGGTTGAACTGTGAGTTCGGCGCGATCGTGAAAGCGAATAGTGATTATTTATTTTGATTTATACAATGGTTTTTACCATCGGGAGCGTTTGTAGCGGAATAAATTGCAGCAACAACGGGAAGAAGACACCACAGCTGTCTTTTTTTTAGGTTTCCTAAGGATCCTGAGAGGTATATACCATCATGTTACTAAACTGTATCGTCAGGATTCACTTGCAAACTATATATGTATAAATGATGAATGTTTCGTTTTAGGAGCAGAAAATGGCTAGTTAATAGCAGACGAGAAGACCTTATGAAGAAAGACTCAGTTTACCTGTACAATAATATTAGGTTTCGTCCGCTACATTTCGAACAAAACCAGCAACGCAGACAATAACAAACTCGTGTGGAATGCAGTACCCACACTGTTCGACATTCCAAATAAGCCACCTCAACGGACGATGAAGAGGAAACTGCCACAAAGATTCGACAGTCAATCTAAAGCTGTAAAACAGTCCTATGACACAGAAGCAGCCAGTTCAACTCTCCATGTATCAGTGCCAGATGCGAGTGAACATCAACACAGACCTGCTTTGACGATGAAGTGGTTAGATTAAGTGCAGCTGTTCGTGTCTTACGAAACCGTGTGAAGTGTCAGAATGTGCAGATCGAGCGAAACTATTACAGGACAAGGAAAGTGCCTACAGACAGATTGCTTGAAAATTATTCAAATATGTGGTTTTTCGTGAAATGTAATGTAATCAACTCATTATAATGTTTTCAGCATATTTCTCCCACCATTTGGCAGTTGCTTGTCCACTTTGAATAATATAGATGTGAAGGTCGTACTTGTGGCAACAGGTGGCAATGACACACACAGTAGGCCTACAGAACGATAAACGAGCTGACGATCGCTTTTGCATGTAGAGGTACATGTCTGTGCTTCTCACATGTGAATCTGTGTGTTTATATTCTTCTGATATCGACGTGGTAAGCTGCAGTTCTGTCCAATGTCACAAGTGTATCTTCACGAATGTGTTGTAGCTTGCCACTCTAGTCATGGTTTTTGTCCATACTTGTGCTTATTTTAGAATCACTTTTAGAAACATATATGCCTTCTGATCCTACACAAACTCTTGGAGGCAAGAAAATAGCTCGAATAATTCGGAAATTACGTAGGAAATGGATGCAAACAAACATTATTCTTACGACGCGTCTGACGTTCACCTTACCTGCCACTTGGAGCGCTAGTGTCGCTCCATCTGTCAAACGGCAACTTTTACACGAGTGAGTGTCGCAACTGTTATGTTAGACTGTGCTATTAGAGTCCGCGCAGAATACTGTGGCCGGTAGATTGCAGTCAGCAGGGCACGCGTGGGGAGAGCGGTAGTAGGTGGGTGTTGCGAGCAGAAGCTGTAGGGAAAATGCCGAGTGCTGCAGAGGAAGTGCCGTTCTAAACTGAAACCTACGCTAACATTTTTTGTAGGTGCCATTCAAAAAGATCTTTCACCTCTGCTTTGATTAGTATCAAAAAGATTTCCACTGATGGTGCAACGATTTATTTTCGCATTGCTTGTTAAACATTTGTAACTTTCAGAGCCTCATGAGTGCCGAATTTTGTGTATAACCTACACAGTTCTCTTGTTGGCGTGTTAAAATTTGCTTCTTTTGCCAGAGCACAGCGGAGTTCACATAATGTCATCCCACTAACATGTTTTGCAGATGCAGTTGTAAATGTTCAAATGTGTGTGAATTCCTAAGGGACCAAACTGCTGAGGTCATCGGTCCCTAGACTTACACACTACTTAACTATGTTACGCTAAGAACAACACACACAGACACACCCATGTCCAAGGGAGGACTCGAACCTCCGGCGGGAGGGGCCGCGCAATCCGTGACATGGCGCCTAGACCACGCGGCCACTCCGCGCGTCAGGCGCCGCTGCAAGACAATTATGAAACAGTGGTCTATTGTTTAGGTGGTGAGGAACTGAGGTAAAGTAAGGTCAGTATCTTCCGAAAAAGCATGGCCTCGATGCAAAAATAAACGTGTAATGTCGTCACTTGTATTGTTCCAAAACATATAGCATTTTGCGTTTCACCAACTATCGACGGCCGCCTAAAATTACATTTTTTCATCGAAAAAAATCTGAAGTTAGTGGAATAATAAGGGTTTTGCATAATAACCATATGGCAAAATACTCTCCTCTTTTCCTGTTACCATTTGCTAAAATCTCATTTTGATAGTTCAAAACGTTTATGAAATATGAGGAATGTTGTGGTCTTACCGCTGGTGTAGCGTGACCGCAAATTCGTGTGCTACATTAGACCAGTTTACTCGCGACCGGTGACAGAGAGAGACTTCCAACTAAGTCTAAAAAAAAATTCGATATGTTAGCTAAATTTCATGTGCAGCAACATATTATGTAATCTGGACCACACACAAAATCGTAGCGACACCTATTTTTCATTGCAAACTTTTTCGAACTTCACCCAGTGTCTTACTTCCACGTAAACATCACAATAACTATGGCCATTAACGAAATGGTGGGCACATCATCATGAACCTGACATATAAAGTTATAAATGAAGCAAAAACGAAATTTTTTAAAGCATAGTTTCTGTAAAATCGTTTAAGAAAGATCGCAGGGAGTGAGCCTCTATTCTGTCATCTCAATCAGGCCGGGAGGTGGCAAACACTGTCGGCGTCCCCTTCCGAACAAACGAATGAACTCTCCCAGAGTTCTGGACGAAAATTGGTCTCTCCGCATCGGTCACCATATCTTGCACAGATTCTACCTCTCTTTCTGGAACTGCACTTTGATTTCGGATATCTGATAGTGTGTGTTGCTTTTGAAGACGATTTTGGCTTTTGTTCCTCTGTTCTAATTTGTGTTCACCTTAGCTGCAGCCGTTAAGTTTCACTCTCGCTGTTTTTTCGAACACTTGCCATCACACTTGGTTCCCACACTCTGCGTAGTTCACGGAAGCGACGTGCCTACTGGGTGTCAGGCCACAAGACATAAGTTGGTTTTGTTATGTGATTACATTTCTCTATAACTGTTATTTTAATAGTGTGATATGGAGGTATTACGCCGTGCTGTGTAAGGTTCATTATAATAATGTGGTTCAGTGGTACGTGTACTGAGTGTGTAAGTGTGTTACCTGATCAAAAGTATCAGGACGTCCTCGTGTAGTGCGAAACTGACTACTAGATGTCATGAGAGGCGGATCGTGGATAATAATAAGAGACGAGGACCATTGTGCTGTAGTAGAAAAGCAGTGACAGCAGAATGTGTCAGTAATGAGAGCTCAGTGACTCCGAACGTGGTCATACGAGAAACAAATTATTCGGGAACATTTCAGCCCTTCACAAACTGCTCATGTCTACTGTCAGTGATGTGATTGTGAAATGGAAACGCTATGGAACAATCAGAGTCAGAGCAAATCCAGATAAACCTCCTGTACCGACGGACGAGACCGACGAGCAGTCTGGAGAATGGTTGTAAAGAATCGCACGAAATCAGCGGAAGGAGTCATTGATGAGTTCCAGAACGCTACCAGCAGTCCAGCTAGCACAACGACAGTGCGACTGGAGTTATAGGGAATTCGGTACAATGGTCGAGCGGCTCTTCAAAAAGCATGCGTTTCTACAGTCATCGCTAAGCGACACTTGAAGTGGTGTAAATATCTACACCACTGGACAGTGGATGATTGGAAACGAGTGATTTGGATTGATGTATCACGCCATACCCTGTGACACTCCGATGGAAGAGTTTGGATTTGGCGACTGCCTGGAGAACGTCATTTTTTCATCATGCTTAGTGCCAATAATCAAGTACGGAGGAGGCCTTATTACGGAGAGGGAGTGTATTTCGTTGTTATGGTGCGCTTAAGAAAATTCTGATTGCGGAAGGCTATGTACACATTTTACAGCATTGTGCGCTGTATACAGCAGAGGAACAGTTCCGAGACGATGTTTCTTTGTATCAACATGACAGGCCACCTGTGGCATAAAGCAGCGCCTGTGAGCGAATTGCTTGTGGACAATGAAATTCCTGAAATGGACTGGCCTGCCCAGAGTCCCGACCGGAAGCCAATGGAAGACCTTAGGCATGAGACGTAACATCGACTTTGCATCAGATCTCGGCGTCCAACGTCATATCCTCCTCAGATTTAGGCTCTTTAGGAAGAATGGGGTGCCATTCCTTCAAAGACATTCAGACATTTCATACAAAATGGTGTCCCCAGAAAACTTCAAACCGTCATAACGGCGAAAGGTGGACACAGCCCATAATAACATACACTAATAGGTGTCCGCATACGTCTGAGCTGATAGTGTATGTTAGTGCATGTTCTTGTAGGGAGTCTGTCCCAATAAATAGCGTTGGTTTATCTATGCGTAGAGCACTGACTACGAGTTGCGACCGTTATAGCATTGTATATGTGGCACAGCTACAGAGTTGAAGAAAAAATTGTCTTTCATGACCTAAATAAGTGCGAGATACTACTCGTATATCAAGTGTCGCTTTGTCGTGCAGCAGTCCAGTATTTACGAAACTTTGGAGTATGTTCTTGAGGTCTAGCATTAATTGATCAGACTTTCATTCCATTCTGAAGTGGCGTATCAGTCAGTTTGAGGTGAGACTTCCATGGACACAAACACTTCTGTAGTCGTTGCCGAATGAAGAATTTCTTGCCGTGTCTGAAGATTAAGCTGCGTCAGCTCGTGAAGATTGCAGAACGGAAGCTGGTATAAAAGTATACAACTTCACATGGCATCCCAAACATGCTCTAAGGCCGACAAATCAAGGGAGTGGGCAGGGAAGACAAGAATCTGTAGATTCCTCAAAGCGTCAATTTTAGTGGGGGGTCCTGCTTTAACTGCTGCAATATGCCATTTGGTATTCCGCTCTTGAAAAATACAACAGGATTTACGATTCTTGCCATGTGCTGACGAGTATTCTGCCTCCCTTCGACAATTACCAGGGCGTTCACTATGCAATGGGGCCGTTTTTTTTCTGAAAGTAGGTTGGTTCTATTCAGAATTCTAATACACCATATTATCCCTCATTCTTTTGGCTACGAAATCCAGTTTATCAACATAACCACCCATGCGACGGCCTTACATGCACATGCACAAGCAACGTATTGCAAACTATAGGAAATTACGTGAAATTATTTATTAATGAGTTACTTACTTAATGCTGCACGTGATTTTGTAGACAAAAATCAAAATAACAAAATTATGTATTCAAAATTCGGACTCAAACATTGGTTATGACGAAATCTGCAACGCAAATAGTCAGTGGCTAAGAAGTTCGAGTTTAGTCATTTCGGAAGGTAACAACTTTTAGGTAGTTTCAAATACGTTAATAGGAAGTCGGGATCCTTAACTTTCGAACGGTGTACGTCATTATATGGAACTACGATGATTAGCTCATAGTTTTACACGTATTGAACTATCGCTAATTTTAATTATCTGTAAATTTTAATTAACATGCTCCATAGTCAAACTAAAGTTACTCCTGGAAACAGCCTAACCAAATGAATATCTCATCAATCAATTTAGGAGGAATAAAGCTAAATTACACTTTTCTAATATCAGTACATATGGCTCATATTACTCAGATAGAAAATATAACATAATATTAGAGAAAAATTGGTATTTTGGGAAAAAATTTGGAAATTTGTGGTAAGTTCTATGGGACCAAACTGCTGAGTTCATTGGTCCCTAGGCTTGCACACTACTTAAACTAACTTACACTAAGGACCACACACACACACACACACACACACACACACACACACACACACACACACACACATATGCCCAAGGGAGGACTCGAACCTCCGAAGGGGGGAGCCGGGCGAACCGTGGCGAGGAGCCTTAGACCGCACGGCTACCCCGCGCGGCGCAATTTTCGGGAGTAGAAGAAACATAACAGATGGGTAGAATCATAAATGCTGCATCACAGTGTGTGTAAAGTACCGGGACTTTTCATTTCAAGTGGAGATCGCAAATACTCATAGGCGCTTGCATATGTGTACGGAAACCTGAGTGTACACAAAAGCACGGTGAGTATTTGCGAGGTGTCTGTCATCATTGCAACAAGGCCGCGCAAACCTGTTCGATATCCCGCGTGCCGGTCAGTCTCCTGCGAAGTTGGAACGTGTGCACAGTCTCATTCGAGGTGATCGACAGATCACAATCAAACACCTCGCTGTCCCGCTGCACGTCTCTATTGACAGCGCTGACACCCTCATCCACCAGTCCTATGTCGACCAGTAGGGTGGTATCACGCGGTCGTACTGGTCCTCCCAGTAAGTTGGCGAAGGCTGTCGCTCTGAACCGAGACTATGTTAGAAAACAGGGTTTTGTAGCCAGATGAGTGAGGAACATTATGGTGTATTGAAATCGTGAATAAAACGAACCTGCTTTCAGAAAAAAATGTGATGCGTTACTTCTTGAGTACCCTCGAAATTGTTGAAGGGAAGCAGAACTTCGATTACCAAGAGTGTGAAATGTTAATATCATTGCAACTAGTGATTGTTGGATATGGTGGAGCAAAGTGTGACTTTTTCGTGTAACCGTGAACTGTGCATTGTACCACAATACAACAGTTGGCCTCGTCACTGTAATCGTTGGTGCCGATCTGGTTACATGCGCATAAATTTTCATGCTTGACAAACTGGTGATCGTTATTAGTAAGTGAACATGGGCAAGAACAAGGGTGTGTGTTAATATAGTCTAAAAGTGGTATCTTGTACGCCTTTTGAGCATACAATATCCAGCACTCATTTCGACTTTCAACTACGTGGTGACCGAGATTTGTGCCACCGAGGATATAGTACGAAAACCAGGTCCGTATCGCTACAACACCCATAGTCATCATGTCCTAATACTGACTTCCTTTGTAGCAACGGCTATTTTCTGCACTAAAAGTAAGCTCACATAAGGACAAAAACTTACAAGGGGACGGCGCTTACTCGTCATTACCTGTTTTCCCAAAGTGATGATATATGCAGGACTTGGCCAGAAATGAAAGTGAAGGAAGTGGGACATAAAGATGGCTAAACGATTAGTAAAACAAAACTGAATTTTGAACGCGGATCGGAAGAGGCATGAGGCATTTATGCTATCCCTGTTTCCATGCAGGGGTTGCTACGAAAGAGTGCAGAACGGTAATCGGAGATTAATTTGGTCGACTCCCTGTGCGGAAACCTTTATCTTCAGTCTACACGTTACACTGTAAATTAACCAAAGCAATGCTCGGTATATTGTATTTATTAATATTTTGATGAAAGGGATAAAAAAGAAAATTTGGGATTGCAAATAAATTTTCAGGAATGGATTTTAAGGCATACACGAAAACCTGGCATATAAGATAATATGGTTTTATTATTCTACAGTTGATGATTTGGGATTGCAAATAATTTTCCAGAAGAGGATTATAAGGCGAACACAAAAACTTCGTATATAAAATTAGATGCTTTTATTATTCTACAGCTTATGATTTACACGTCTGGGAGTGATACCGTAAAAACGGGGGAAGCTATGATTTTCTCGGCAAGTTACACACGTTATAAACGTCGAATTTTTACACGGTCGTTATTAAGTATCTATAGAAAAACAATACAGGTTTATATTCTCAAAAGGTTGTCTCTTTGGCAGCAAACCACTCGGAACCTACCTTTTCGCCAACTATTGGCGAGGATTGCTGGTGGTGTGGAGTGAATGATATTTTGATGCAGTGTTCACGGGATGCTGATTAATTTTTCTCTCCCTGTGAGATAAGAGCAGTTTTGAAGCTTTTTGATCAAATTCTTTGCCTGACGATAAAAACTGACATTGGAGGATTGCACTAGCGGAGTGCATTTGGGGATGTGGGGGAGGGGGGGGGTGGAACTATTTTAATACTGCACAATGGCAGTATCTTGAATAATTTCGCCGTATAACTGTGGATTTGTTTGTCCTCGACACGAGCCAGATAACAGAATAAATTTGCTCTCCTGGCCGTAGGGTTTCATCACACCAGTCAAAAATGTTTTTTATAAGAATGTTGTAAGTTTCCCAAATTTTGACAAACCATTGCCGACGTTCCTATTTTTGCCACTTATTCATCCACCCCCTTTGAAAAATGGCTCTGAGCACTATGGGACTTAACTGCTAAGGTCATCAGTCCCCTCGAACTTAGAACTACTTAAACCTAGCTAACCTAATGACATCACACACATCGATGCCCGAGGCAGGACTCGGACCTGCGACCGTAACCGCCTCGCGGTTCCAGACTGTAGCGCCTAGAACCGCTCAGCCACTCCGGCCGGCCCACCCCCTTTGAATCCTCCGTCTAAAATATTCTTTACCTTCCCGTTTCATGCCTTTTACGAAAGCATTTACGAATACTGTGTATTAATTTTAATTTTAATTAATTTTAATTTTAATTAATTTTAATTAATGTTTATTTGCGGTGTAAGAATGACTCCACAACCCTCGGATTACTGTTCTGTACTCTTTCCGTTCTTCCAACCTCTGCCTAGGAACTAACAAGCCGGCTGCTGTGACCGAGTGGTTCTAGGCGCTTCAGTCCGGAACTTCGCTGCTGCTGCGGTCGCAGGGTCGTATCCTGCCTTGGGCATGGATGTATGTGGCGTCCTTAGGTTGGTTAGGTTTAAGTAGTTCTAAGTCTAGGGGACTGATGACCTCAGATGTTAAGTCCCATAGTGCTCAGAGCCATTTGAACCATTTTGAACTACCAAACTTAAATGACTCATGCCTCACTCGACCCTCACGAAAAATGCAATTTTTTCTAAATGCTTGGCGATCTGGGGTCCAACTTCTGTCAATATCATTTCAGGCGAAATCCTGCATATACCACAAATTTGGACGAAATCGGTGAGGAATAGGTGATAGGTCCGCTTGTTAGTCTACATATCACACTAGCACGTAAATGCGGAAGCATCAGATTGATAACGTTTCGTTCAGGTGGTCAGAGTGTAACAGTTTCCATTTCGGCAACAGTATGAATTTTGTAGCGTTCGATTAAGGTGTTCGGTTTCTATTAGTGTAGTAGGTATTCATAATGTAACACTTCCTGTTTCGGCAGAAGTGTAGCGGAAAGAAAAATTTCGCATAAAAGTTTGTATTTGTCCACCTGCAGCGAGAATCCCCTAGACAGACGGTCTGTGGTACAGACCTGTCGTGACGCGCAGAAAGCGACCGCTGTCGTGCCGACATTGGGCGCCGCCCCCCGTCGCCCCCTCCCCCCCCACCCGCCCCCACCGCCCCCGTCCCCCGCCCCCGCGGGGCCTCGGCGCGAAGGTCAGGGCCGGAGCGCGGCCCGCTATTCGCGGTCGACCCCTGACCTTTCGTGCTCAAGTTCGCACTCCGTATTATTAGCGTGGGGCCTTGCGCCGCTGCCCACGGAGGACGTGACGTCACAACGCGGCCGGCGGGCGCGCTGACGCCAGCGTTTAAATCCACGTCTTCCTCTTCTCTTCTGTCGCCAATCGCCGTCGCAATTCGACAGTCTCAATCGCATTCTGCCTTCTCGGCCTTCTTTTAAACTGCAGCTGCTGACACACACTTCAATCATCGCAGGAGAGCCGAAATGGCAGATACTGAGGTCGCAGGTTCAAATCCTGCTTCGGGCATGGATGTGTGTGATGTCCTTAGGTTAGTTAGGTTTAAGTAGTTCTAAGTATAGGGGACTGATGACCTCAGATGTTGAGTCCCACAGTGCTTAGAGCTATTTGAACCATTTGAGCAGATACTGAGATAAGTGGGCTCGGAACGGAAATCAACTAAAATCGATCGATAATGGAAACGCATCAGGAATTTATGGGATGCCCGCGAAATTCTACAGCAGGGGTGACCAAGAATTCGGGTCGCTAGTTATGCCCGGCACGAGTGCCATAGCGCTAAGCCTAACTGCATACCCCGGCGAGAAAGGGGGAACTGCGAATGTGTGCCGCAATTAAACGGCAATTCATTCACACTGTATGCGACTTGGTTTTACACTGAAGAGCCAAAGAAACTGGTACACAAGGCTAATATCGTTTAGTGCCACCGCTAGCAAGACGAAGTGCCGTAACACGACGTGGTATGGACTCGACTAATGTCTGAAGTAGTCCTGGAGAGAATTGACACCATGAATCCTGCAGGACTGTCCATAAATCCGAAAGAGGATCAGAGGGTGAAGATCTCTTCTGAACAGCACGTTCCAAGGCGCTCCAGATGTGTTCAATATTGTTCATGTCTAGGGAGTTTGGTGGCCAGCAGATGCGGTTTAAACTCAGAATGGAGTACCTGGAGCCACTTTGTAGTAATTCTGGACGTGTGGGGTGCCGAATTATCCTGCTGGAATTCCCCACGTCTGTCGGAATGCCTAACGGACATGAATCGATGCAGGCGATCAGACAGGATATTTACGTTCATGTCACCTGTCAGAGTCGTATCTGGACGTATTAGGGGTCCCGTATCACTCCAATTGCACACGCCCAACACCATTACAGAGCCACCACCAGTTTGAGCAGTCCCCTGCTGCCATGCAGAGTCCATGGATTCGTGAGGTTGTCTCCATACCTGTGCACGTCCATCCGCTCGATACAATTTGACACGAAACTCGTCCGACCAGTTATCAACAGTCCAATGTCGGTGTTGACGGACCCAGGCGACGCGTAAAGCTTTGTGTCATACAGTCATCAAGACTACACTAATGAGCCTTCGGCTCCGATAGCCCATACCGATGATGTTTCGTTGAATGATTCGCACGTTGCACTTGTTGATGGCCCAGCACTGAAATCTGCAGTAATTTTCTTTAGGGTTGCATTTCTGTCACTCTGAACGATTCTCTTCAATCGTCGCTGGTCCAGTTCATCCAGGATCTTTCTCCGGCCGCAGCGATGTCGGAGATTTGATATTTTACGGTCGGTATTCCTGATATTCACGGTACACTCGTGAAATGGTCGTACGGGAAAATCCCCGCTCTATCACTATCTCTAATATACTGTGTCCCATCGCTTGTTTGCCAAGTATAATACCACGTTCAAACTCACTTAAATCTTGATAACTTGCCATTGTAGCAGCAGTAACCGATCTAACAACTGCGCCAGACACTTGTTTTCTACAGGCGTTGCCGATCGCAGCGACGTATTCTACCTGTTTACATATCTCTGTATTTGAGTACGCATGCCTATACCAGTTTCTTTGACATTTCACTGTATATTTCACATTTCGCGACAACAAAGATCACAAACAAAACAATTTATCAATGTTATTAACTTATTTCTGGTGCGATGAAGTCATAATTTTTATCTGGTACAAACTGTCGAGAATACAGACAGACGCATTCTAAGGCATTCTACAGATTTTCGCGCTCAGGTTGCCATGTAATCGCGATTAATTTAGTTTTAGTTTTCTGGAAGGTCTGATCAGTTTTAACGTAAAAGCACTTGTATTTGAAACAGGAATGGCACTGCAGTTTAACCTGTTGCGTCTTGACATGCCTAAGGGCGCTTTAGGCTGAAATGCCCAACGGTTTCGAAAACAGCTCGAAAACGGATGTATGACTGGCAGTGTTCTGAAAACGCTTAGAGAACTATCCTTGCAGTCCTTTCCAGGACACAATGACTTCTTCAGAGCTCGCGTTTTCTTTGATGTCAGTGTGCTTAGCGAAATGGATGGTGTTTTTCGTCAGAATTTTTACCTCCCATGATACGACTGTCTTTTTAAATACATCCCCGTCAAATCACAAATCAGCTATCTTTCACTGTGAAGTGTCATAATATTGGCAGTGGGCAGTCAAGTCCACTAAAAATGCAAGGCCTGCAATCAATTCCGCTTGTGCTTGCTTGCACCAGCATTGAGCTCTTTCGGCAGTTATGCCACCAGATCTCCATCTGTGCTACTTTACACAGCAGACAAGCCTCCGACCTCCACAAGCTGTGAGGAGTCGTGGATGTCCAACCATTTAGCGCCTGCTGGTAGCTGCACTGTTCTTCTACCTCTTTCCGAAGATACTCACGACTGTAGGATGTGAACATTCGCCCAGCTTCGCCATTTTCGAGATACTCGACCGCAAGCTGTGCGTAATAATAATCTGCCCTTTGTCAGTCGCTTATCCCAACGGATTTCCCCATTTGCAGCCCATATCTTCGCTAGGGTGACATCCGTCAGTGTCTGCTCCTTACATACTTTTGTTACCAAGTCATATGCCCGCAACGGTACCAGCTGCTTCCAGCGTCGTTGTGGGCAATGTTCATATTGTTTTGCCTTATCAGTGTAGTTTTTTATAGGAACATAGAAACGGCAGAAGTCAGTACAGAAAGCCAGGAACGGTTGCGGAGGATTGATAATAGCTGCTGTAAGGTTGGACGGTCGACGCTGAAGGTAAATATACATAACGTATTCCGTACAAATTGACAAAATAAATAAATAAATAAATAAAAAATCCAATATTCGTCATTTTGCTCCTCTTCTTTCACCTGGACTCATCCAGTATCTTCGTAGTGTCGACATGTTAGTCTGGATTTGGCACTGTTACTGCTAGAGAGTGGCGGATGCTCCATTTCCAGTACGGAATTTCTAAACCCTACCAGTCTGCGTCTAGTGTCATCCGATATAAAAGTGCCAGACCATTTTAGAAATGTTTGTGTGCGTGTATCTGAGGCCGGACGTAAGTAACAGCCTAAAAACCGCATCCCGGCTGGCCGACATGCCTTTTGATCAATCAACCGGTTGGATTCGATCTGGGGCAGTCACCGCTCCCCGAATCCCAGAAGCGGTGAGCTAATACGTGTGGAAATCTCTGCTGCTCGATTTCGCTGTTGGCAGCAAATGTCTGTCAATAGTAACTACGCTAAAATACCTAGGAGCTACAATCCAGAGCGATCTAAAGTGGAATGGCCATGTAAAACTATATTGTAGGGAAAGCTCATGGCAGACTGCGATTCATTTAGAGAATCATAAGGAAATATAGTTCATCCACGAAAAAGATAGCTCATAAAACATCTGTTCGATTGAATTTTGAGTATTGATCATCTGTCTGTGGACCTATCCAGGATGGATTAATAGAAGAGGTACAGAAGTTCCAACGTGGTGCAGTGCTTTCCGTTACGGGATAGTTTAGCCTGCGCGAGTGCGTTACGGATATGCTCACAAATTCCAACAGAACGCGCTGTAAAAGTGAGGATGTGCAGCGGAGAAAGGTTTGCTGTTGAAATTCCCAGCGCGTGCGTTCCATGGAGAGTTGGGCAACATATGACTTCCTTCCACATAGGTCTGGAAAAAGACCGCGTCAAGAAAGTCAGTAGATTTAGAGCTCATGCCGAGGTTTTGCAACGTTCTTCCCACGCTCCATTCGCGAATTGGACAGAGAAAGGGAGGCGAGGAAGAAGAGTTTGTAGAAGATTACCTAAACACTGAACAGTTACTTTTTTTGCGCAATAATTTACAGTTGGCATAGGAAATTGAATTTAAGTTAATGTAAGGAATTGAACGAAATATCTCACCAACCTTAAAAGCGTTTAAGCAGTGTGGCTAATGTCTCCCGTTGCACTCTTAATGTTACCACCCATGCGTTTAATTTCGCCGAAAGTTGTTCTGACTTCCTTATATGCTGAGTCAATGCTTCCGACAATCATTTCTCCTTCGATTTCTTCACATTTTTCATGCAACCACTTCGTCTTAGCTTCCCTGCACTTTCTATTTATTTCATTCCTCAGTACCTTCTAGACTGAAGCGCCAAAGAAACTGGTATAGGCACGCGTTTTCAAATACAGAGATATACAAACAGGTAAAATACGGGGGTGCGGTCAACAACGCCTATATAAGACAACTAGTGTGTGGCACAGTTGTTAGATCAGTCACTGCTGTTACGATAGCAGGTTATCAAGGTTTAAGTGAGAGTGGACGTGATGTTATAGTCGGCGCACGAGCGACGGGAAACCGAATAAATGGGGATTTTCCCGTACGACCAGTTCACGAGTGTACCGTGAGTGTCAGGAATCCGGAAAAACATCAGCTCTCCGACAACACTGCAGCCGGAAAAAGATCCTGTAAGAACGGAACCAAAGACGACTGAAGAGAATCGTTCAACATGACAGAAGTACAACCCTTCCAACAATTGCTGCAGATTTCAGTGCTGGACCATCAACAAGGATAAGCCTGCGAACTATTCCACGAAACCTTATCGATATGAGCTTTCGGAGCCGAAGGCCCACCCATGTACCATTGATGACTGCACGACAACAAAGTTCATCGCCTCACCTGGGCCCGTCAACATCGACATCGGACGAGTCTCATTTCAAATTGTATCGAGAGGATGGACGTGTACGGGTATCGAGACAATCTCATAGATCCTGCATGTCAGCAGGGAGCTGTTCAAGCTGGCAGAGGCTCCGTCAGTGGTGTGGGGCGTGTGCAGTGGGAGTGATATGGGACCTTTGATACGTCTAGATACGACTCTGACAGGTGACACGCACGTAAGCATCCTATCTGAACACCTGCATCCATTCGCGTCCATTGTGCATACCGACAGACTTGGGAAATTCCGGAAGGAGTTAAGAGTGGCTCAAGGAGCACTCTCCTGAGTTTAAACACTTCCGCTGCTCACCAAACTCCCCAGACATAAACATTATCGAGTATATCTGGAATGCCTCGCAACGTGCTGTTCAGAAGAGATCTCCACTCCGTCGTAGTCTTACGGATTTATGGACAGCACTGCAGGATTCATGGAGTCATTTCCCTCCAGCACTAATTCAGACATTATTCGATTCCATGACAATCCGTGTTGGGGCACTTCTGCGTGTTCGCGGGGGCGTACACGATATTAGGCAGGTGTACCAGGTTCTTTGGCTCTTCAGTTTATAAAGATTCACTGATGTGGGATCTGAATACATTGACTGTACTACCATTAGGATGAACTAATAGTAAACAGATTCTATACAGTGCCTCCGAACATACGCACCTCTGAAAGACCTAATAACCACATATCAGACGTGTGCTCACCACATGAAAGTTACAGGAATTTTGCAATGTGAGTCAAGAAAATAGGAAAGTATCAACCACACGTGTGCATTTCCTGCACACATCCAAGCTGCACCTCATCAGTTCATCGTCCAGCAACCCGAGCCATTCAAAAACAAATCCCCAATCGGCCAGAACACGAGACTGCTTACTTTAGACTCATGTTCCAGGCTTCTCAGTGAGGCGGATAGTGACCTGATTAGTTGGCACACCCAGAACTCAATGATGACTTCCTGGAAGCCTCTCAGACTACCCTAAGGACAGGTACATAACTGCATCTTTGCAGGAAGCCTTTGGTAACTAGTACCCAAAAATAACTGAATTGTAAAAACACCAAGCTAAATATATTCAAATTGCAATGTAACAGCAAATTTTTAACCTCCTCAAACACATTTTACGCCGTCACCAGTCCTATATCTTCATCAAAATCGAACCCCAACAGTCTCTTGCGTCCTCCTTCGTTGAGAATCCTGGTCTCTTGCCCCGCCTCTGTCACTGCGTCCAACTTGCCTTATATCTGCACACACCCCATGTCGTTTCCGAGACTAGTTTCAAGGAAGGAAGTGGGACTCACCAGTTTCAGATCAAATGTTATTTGCTTCCCTCTCCGTCTGGATCATTCACCAGTATGGGAAGCCCGTTTTAACTAGATGGCTTTCACATGTTGACGAAAGGGCAGCCTTGCTGGAGATCTGTTCACCATCCTAGCTGACAATGGTAAACATTGTGACACACATTTTAAAACCGATTAATGTCATGCCAAACACCCCTTAGTGTTGGGGATACCATGTTGATGAGCTCTAAGTGGATGGCTCGACAACTGTTTTTTATGAAGTGGCCAGACGTCCAAATATTACAGCCAGTTTTAGCAATTTTACTCGTCTGTTTCTCGTTCTGTTAAGTAGAATCTCAGGTCAGGATCCGTTCAGTTTTCTCAACTCATAAAGTCTCCAGTGGGTTGAGGCACTAACTAACCATCCACCCTGGAAACATCGAGCTGAATGAGTGTTTTCAGTTTCATAATTAACTGTGTCAAAAGAACGTTCTTCCACACGACTGGAGGATTTTAATACATGATAAGGCAACTTATGAATTGGCAAGCCATGTATTTGTATCTTCTTAGCCTGACGTGCTGAAAACCGCTACTAAATATTCCTGGGGAATCGTCACAGAAATGTCGCTTGTAAGAACAAATTTCGTTCACATCACAGGGTGCGTCTGTTGATATCCAGTAAAGCGTTCATGACCATTCTTGAGCGCCCTGAATCCACCCTGATGTTAATGACGATGACTATCATGATCACTATCATCAATCGCCCTTCCCTCCTAAACGCTGAAAACGTTCCTCAGATCCATCCAACATATCGACGATAAATTACCCTACCATTTTCATTCTAAATAAATGTTTCAGTCCAGCCCCTCCCTGCATAGCTGTAATTCCGCTCGCCTCCTACCACCTAAAACACTTCTCTTGTCCCTTGCCAATACTCATCCCACATTTGTCTCATAGTACCTCTTCTCGAGTCTTATCTAGATTCAAGTTCCTTACCTGGAAAATATTACCAGGAACGCACCACACCAACTTCCTGAGAGATAACAAGAGTGCCCAAGTCACTTCATGAAGCTGAAGAGCATCACTTTTATTCCTACTGATTTATTTATGTTTTAATTAATAGATGATGACCGCTTCATACCATCTCTTACTAGGGAAATGTAGATAACATACCTGTAAATGTAAATAAAAGATAGTAGAACTAAATCTGCCAGTCTGCCTACCGTCTATTTCCTTCAAAAACTTTTTTGTTCGTATTTTATTATTTTTCACGTTAGATAGTGAGTATTGTGAGTTTCCTTCTAAGCAGCTTCGTCGACTTGAAAGTTTCAGTAATTAGGAAAGGAAGACTAGCTCAGTAAATAAGCGATGGAAGAACTAATGCGCAATAGTATTCGCCTAAACAGATTGAGGAAAACCAAAGAAAACATAATTTAAGAAGACCTCAAAAGTATTCAAAGCCAAAAACCTTAAAATAGAGGTCCACCGTATTAACCACTGGAGCATATCCCTCATTCTCTATGTCGATATATGCATTTGTAGCTTATGTGCTTCGTGACAGTGCATTACATGTTCAATCTGAGGCTACCGGTTGCACTACTGGTGGCGAAACAAATTCCTGTGTCCATTGTTTATTGGACAAAAAGAAAATGAGACCTGGTGTCACCTTCTCCCATCCGTCATTCGTATAGCCATGACAACAGAGACATAACTCCGTGCTTCCCAAGGACTCTTAACATACATCCGCAAGACAGAAAAAAGCAGTGGCTAATCTCCCGCAGTGCTAGTCCGGCTGGACAATTCTGAATGCCACATGCTGCCACCACACTTTTTCTAAGAGGAAGAATTTAGTCAATCAGTCTGAGTGTAAAATAGCAGGAAGTAAACCAAGCCAGTAATTGGTTTTTCGACTTACTCAGACTCAGCATCGGATCATAGTAGTCTAAAATCGTAAAGAGGAGTAGTATAAGTGTGGTGTATTTTACTTCTAAAAAGTCAGGACTCTAAAGCTAACTGCAACTACGCCGACAACTTTTTTATTTATTTTCTAGATCAACAGTGCCTTAATGGGTCTGATAGCGTTCTAAACTTCTTACTACCTTTATTAATTTTGCACAGTCATTACACTCAACATCTTCAACAATCGAATACATATTTTCCAAATTTCCCTTCGTGTGCGGTTACTGACGCCACGTTCACTATTCCTTAATGTCATAACTGAGGCCTCTGTGACTAGTCATTTCTTCTGGTAAGAGTTTTCCATAGACTTCTTTCCTTGCCTGTCAGTTCTAGGACCTTTCTGCATCGAGATTAGTTTGTTCCATTGAGTTTTAACGTTCTCCCTTAACACCACAGTTCACATGCTTCGAGTCTCTTCTCTTCTGGTTTCTTTCATATTGCACAATCCACTTCGATGTGATACTGTGCTCCAGACAACGTTTTCAGGCTAGCGACCATTATTAAAGTAATTTCACAAACAGGTGTATAATAAGAACATTACGGGAGTCGATGAAATGCTTAGTTTAATGACTGTGGAGTAATTACGTCCTGCAATGAGATTTCGGCCGGCCGGTGTGGCCGAGCGGTTCTAGGTGCGACCGCTATGGTCGCAGGTTCGAATCCTGCCTCGGGCATGGATGTGTGTGATGTCCTTAGGTTAGGTAGGTTTAAGTAGTTCTAAGTTCTAGGGGACTGACGACCTCAGTTGTTAAGTCCTATAGTGCTCAGAGCCAAATTTTTTTTTTTTTTTTTTTTTTTTTTTTGCAATGAAATTTCATGTCTCACACGTCACCAGGATCACGTAAACTCTGGCAGTGGTCTATGTTTTCACTTCGCAGAGGGAAGGGGCAACATTACGCTGTTTCCTAACCAATGCATCTTCTTCTTCGATAGGCCTTTGAGGAACATTATTATGTATTTCAGATTATGTGCTCGTACCCAAATTTGAAACGTATGTACTCTGGATCACCCATCAGAGATGTTCAGAAAGCAGCTCCAATTGATCTACAGAAATTCCAGTATCATCTTCTCTCACCTAGCATATGCTAATGCAATACCTGCCATAGCGATAAAAAGTTGTTTTGAGTGCAAACAACAGTTCAGCACAGTGGTAGATCGGTCATCAGCATTCCTTGGCTAATAAATTTAGATATCTTGCATTCTGACTACCCTAGGCACCATTGACCTGTGAATGAAAACTTTCTGTTCTTCTGGTATGTAGAAAAAATGTGAGAGTATGAAATCACTGTGACCACGCAACATATCTGTTTCGCTTGCGTTGATTTCGAACAGAATATATTCCCCTTTCTGAAAAGAAAATGCTGCTAAACTCAGAATATTTTTTTCTAATTTGTATAGCACGGATAAGTTGATAGATGGAGAAATGACAATACCTCATTAAAGTTATTTTCCCATTCGTATATGGAATAAACCCGAGATATCTCAAGCTATGTTCAAGATGGAGGTCCTAATCGACCGTGTAAGATAGAGGGAGAATAATAATTTACCATGCCGTCGACATTGATGTTTTTAGACACGGAAATACCATGGAGCTGGACATGGCATTTAGCAAATTCAGAGTGCAGTGAACCATATCAAATTCCACTCCCACATTATTGTAAGCTGAAGTCAATGGCTGTTAAATTTGAAACACTTCAGCGAAAGAAAAAGAAGAATAAAGTGAAATACAACAGTTAGATCTGGCATATCCTCTAGCAGACGAATCAGTACGTACGAACCTGCTTCCGAATTCCCCAGCGAGTTTTCTAATAGATGCTCGTTATTCGTCTGTTATCTGAGTAATACGTCAGTAAGACATAGCTGCCTGTTGCGATCACTGAGACGACTTCATTGACCACCTGCGCGTGGGTTAACTAGACAGCCGTAATAAAACGCATTCGCAGGGATACTTTCTTGCTAGAAGCCAACTCCTAGCAGGCTGTAGTACCAATTACTGTGCTCTGGCGCCGCAACCGCGATGTAATTTTCTTGCAGAGTAAACCCTCTCAGAGTCATTTCATTCACATTTCCGTTGAGTAATATTCACGTAATAATCTCCACGCTTTATTACGACTATTTATATTGAACCTGTTGACGTCGGCAACAGCTGTAGAAACTACGAGCGTCACATGGAATGCGGGAAGCCGCCATTCAAGGCGAAAGGAAGACCGATCGCCAAGCCAAGTACAAAGGACATCCATGAGAAGGAGAAGACAGGCACTTCAGTAATAATTCTTTAAAAATTAAGAAAAATAAGGCAGCTTATCATCTCAAGAGAAACTCTTGAGTACTTATTTATCTTCCATCCAATAATGAACTATAGTCATTCAAAGTTTACACATACGCACTGATGCAAAAATCGGAAGTGTTACACTGTAAATTTAAGAACCTTCAACATCGCAGCGCGTCAGCAAACGTTGGTTAATATATTTAAAAAATAGAAATTCGCCTCGATTGCGAAAATTTTACATCGGGCAAACGGGACGAGGTCTGAGGTCTCAGGTATAAAGAGCATATTCCTACTAGAAGCGGTGACGGTACTAAGGGCTCTACTTATGCGGAACACCTTGTGCAAACGGCTCATGCGCCGAGCCCTCCAGTTAATATCGAATTACTTCATGCCGAGGTTAAGAGCTTAAAACTGGATGTTTTGGAAGAAATGCAGATCTTTAAGCATCTGCAACATGATAAAGACAATATCCTTAACGACCAACTCCTACTAAGAAACAGAAAATTTTTTGAAGGTTTCGCACTTTTAATTTGTTCTTCATACTTGTAAAACTGATGATCTGGGGATTTTCACATGCGTGTGCTGATTGGCGAGCGCGGTTGGTCAAGCTGTTCATCTTTCCTTTTTTCCTCATTTCCTTTACGATGAAGGTGATTTTAGCCCGTTGAACACCTCACGTTTTATCCCTATATCTTTATTACCACGACGTCTTTAGATTACGTCCCCTCAGCCACTCCCCCCCCCCCCCCCCTCCTCCAGGCTAACTATTGGCTTTAGGAATAGATTTTAAGAGTTCCTCCTGTTGTCATAGGTAGCTTCATATATGTTTCTTTCCTAGCATAAGCAACCGTGTGCGGTTATTTTTAAGCTTCATCTCCTATTTAGCTCGTCACTTATTCTGTCCATTCTATTTTTTTGTATACGTTGATCCACGGTTGGGAATATAAGGGCTATTTAGCCACGACCCATGTATAAACTTTCACGTATTCGTATGCGCATGCGCATTCAAGTAACTTCCCTTGTCTTGCGCATGTGCATAGGTAGCGGATCGGACGTGTAAGTGAGCGACCATTTGTAGCTGCAGTTTATGGCGGTTCAAATGGTTCAAATGGCTCTGAGCACTATGGGACTTAACATCTATGGTCACCAGTCCCCTAGAACTTAGAACTACTTAAACCTAACTAACCTAAGGACATCACACAACACCCGGTCATCACGAGGCAGAGAAAATCCCTGACCCCGCCGGGAATCGAACCCGGGAACCCGGGCGTGGGAAGCGAGAACGCTACCGCACGACCACGAGCTGCGGACGTTTATGGCGGGTCATGGCCCATCGAACATAGGCCGGTGTGAGGTGGAGGTTACACCATTAAGTTAAGTAACGGTGTAAGTAGGCTGTTTAGGTTTTTTTATTGGTAACGCCACCTCTGTATGAAAATCACTGGCTGTGCTGTGTGCAGTCTGTGGCTGCTTTGCATTGTTGTAATACTCGCCATTGTAGTGTTAGGCAGCTGGCTGTGAACAGCGCGTAGCATTGCGCAGTTGGAGGTGAGCCGCCAGCAGTGGTGGATGTGGGGAGAGAGATGGCGGAGATTTGTAATTTGTCATGAACTGCTATATTTATATATGATGATATCAAGGTAAATACATTGTTTGTTCTCTACTAATATCTTTCATTTGCTAACCATCCCTATCAGTAGTTAGTGCCTTCCATAGTTTGAATCTTTTATTTAGCTGGCAGTAGTGGCGCTCGCTGTATTGCAGTAGCTTGAGCAGCGAAGATTTTTGTGAGGTAAGTGATTTGTGAAAGGTATAGTTTAATGTTAGTCAGGGCCATTCTTTTGTAGGGATTTTTTTGAAAGTCAGATTGCGTTGCGCTAAAAAATATTGTGTATCAGTTTAAGGACAGTCGTGTATAATTGTTCAAAGGGGACGTTTCATAACGGTTTATACTTCGTACACATGTACTGTTTGTGTTTCCCTTTTTTTCGTTTATAAATGTACGGCTTTGGTGTTCTTTTAATCTTTGACAATGGTCTTCTTAGGCACTTGTGGGTTTTATTGTTCTGAAGAAGGTGTAGTTGTCTACGCCGAAACCTAGGTTAACACTATGTGCTTTTTCGCAATCGAGGCGGGTTTCTATTTTTTTAATAAATTACACTGTAAACACATTGACCGTGTTCTTTCAAACTGATACTCCACTATTTCCATGCTTGTCGGATTTTACAGATAATACTATTGGTGTCAGTACATGATGGCTGCTGGGTGTGTGTAGCGTTACTGAATGTGGGTATTAACTGTAACGCAATAGCACTCAAATGCAGCAGCTGCAATTATTTTAATAAGTAAAGCTATTAGGTGGGACAGCTATAGAAGCGTTAGTAAAGAACACTATTGTTTTATTTGCCTAAAGCGTTCAGTTCTGGACAACGGACAGGTGCTTTAAGCTATAGTCACAAAACACAATTACAAAACTTTAATATCAATCCATCAATACACTTGAACTAGAAAAACAACAAATGCTCATCACACACTGACGGAAGTAGAAAGTGTCACACCATGAACATCATCACCGGAAGGCACTAAACAGATACTCCAGTATTTGTATGATTGTCGGGTAAGTCGGTTGAAAATTTCATCCATATGAGAGGTTACTTCGACTGGCTTCGACACATAGACAGAAAACAGCAGTTGAAGTGCTGGTAGAGGAGCGAATTACTGGAAACTTGACTGAGATCTGAAGTTGTCATTTGTCGTTTACCTCTTGCTTGGTGTAGAACCAGTGTCAACTGAGCTATTGAGTGACATTCAGAAGGTGTTCAGGAATGAGTTTCCATACTGTTCCTGTTGGGCCCATGGCCCTCAACTTGTCAACAGAAGACCTGATGAAAGGTCAGAGGAAGCAGTGATTCTCAAGGCCCACACCTCTCCCAGTTCTGGAGTCGTGGTGTGGGGAGCTGATGGATATGACAACATGTCTGATTTCATAATTGATGAAAGCGTCTGAATGCTCTCCGTTATGTGGCACGAATACGTCACGCTGTTGTCGTACCATTCGTGACCTGGATACGAAATAGCACAGCACTTTCCAGTAGCATGGCGAAAACCACACTTCTGTTCACGCCACAAACGCATTGTCTGGCTTACCTCTTCCGCTGGCTTGTCTCTTATAGAGCATATCTGGGATGTGAGGGGACAAAGAACACCAATTCTGAATGTAATAAAAGCTTTATCGTTTCATAGGCGTTATGTGTCGATAATCTCCACAAAGTGTGATAAATATCGGAGTTATCCTTCATGTTGTAACATTTCCCATTTTCAGCAGTACATTACAGTGTGTTACACGCAAAATGCAAATGCTGCGTACACCGTTGTGCGGCAATCACTAATGGAGAGGAAAAGTCCGACCACCTCATGCTCCTCGGAAGCTGACAGATGCCGAAAAGGTTTTAGTCGAATTAGACAAGTTAAGCGTGTCCTTGAAAGTACAAACTCAACCGAAATCCTACCGAGTAATGGTAGTGGATCGACTGACTAATTCGAAGAATGTAACTCAACGTCAGTAATGTAAATGACTGTTGCTGTCCGTGCATGATGAAGAGGTTGATCCCCAAATGCTCATTTGCTCTTCGATAATGCGTGCCTGCATTTATCGGCAACTACACGCTTATTTCTCAGTTAAGGGAGCTATTGATGTTTTTTTTTTTTTTTTTTTTTTTTTTTTTTTTTTTTTTTTTTTTTTTACATTACTGGTGGTCGCTAAAATTTCAGCACTTGAAGGCAACAGGCAACAAATATCCATATCTACATGAAGCTCTTTACTCGAATGAAGTGTTGAGTGCTATTGACAAGGGATTTCAAATTGAATCCGTATTTCTGGATTTCAGGGAGGTTTTTGACATCGTGCCACACAAGCGACTTGTAGTGAAATTGCGTTCTTATGGAATATCGTCTCATCCATGTGACTGGATTTGTGATTTCTTCTCAGATAGGTCACAGTTCGTAGTAATTGACGGAAAGGCATCGAGTAAAACAGAAGTGATTTCTGGCGCTCTGCAAAGTAGTGTTATAGGCCCCGCTGCTGTTCCCTATCTATATAAACGATTTGAGAGACAATCCGAGCAGCCGTCTTAGATTGTCTGCAGATAACGCTGTCGTTTATCGACTAGTAAAATCATCAGAAGATCAAAACAAATTGGAAAAATATTTGGAAAAGATATCTGTATGGTGCGAAAATTGGCAGTTGACCCTAAATAACGAAAAGTGTGAGGTCATCCACATGAGTGCTAAAAGGAATCCATTAAACTTCGGTTACACGATAAATCAGTGAAATATAAAGCCCGTAGACTGAACTAAATACCTAGGAATTACAATCACGAACAACCTAAGTTGGACGGAACACACAGAATATGTTGAGGGGAAGGCTAACCAAGGACTGCGTTTTGTTGGCAGGACACTTAGAAAATGTAACAGATGTACTGAGGGGACTGCCTACACAACGCTTGTCCGTCCTCTTTTAGAATACTGTTGCGCGGTGTGGGATCTTTAGCAGATAGAATTAACAGAGTACATTGAAAAAGTTCAAAGAAGGGCAGCACGTTTTGTGTTATCGTGAAGTGGGGTAGAGAGTGTCACTGAAATGATACAGGATTTGGGATGGACATCATTAAAACAAAGGCGTCTTTCGTTGGGAAGAAATCTTCTCACGAAATTTCAATCACCAACGTTCTCCTCAGAATGCGAAAATATTTTTTTGACGCCGACCTACACAGGGATAAATGATCACAATGATAAAATAAGTGAAGGCAGAGCTCGTACGGAAAGGTATAGGTGTTCGTTTTCTCTGCGCGCTATACGAGATTGGAGTAATAGAGAATTGTGAAGGTGGTGATTTGTAGAGTATCTATGTACATGTAGTACATGCTTGGATATGCAAATGATTGGCAGTTCAGCGCAACCGCACAACGTACTCTTAGATAGGGGTAACGCCATGACGAAAGTCGTGAGCGTCGGAAAATCTGCGACTACCTGAACTCGACTATCTGAACATTGTCGTCTGTGACCAATGCCGATGCCCTTGCTTCCTGGTCACGTCTTCCACATCTGTGCGTCCTTGGTCAAATTGTTGGCATCATTTCCCTAAAGGCGGACATTGAATTTGGTCCTTGTTGTTGTTGTTGTGGTCTTCAGTCCTGAGACTGGTTTGATGCAGCTCTCCATGCTACTCTATCCTGTGCAAGCTTTTTCATCTCCCAGTACCTACTGCAACCTACATCCTTCTGAATCTGCTTAGTGTATTCATCTCTTGGTCTCCCTCTACGATTTTTACCCTCCACGCTGCCCTCCAATACTAAATTGGTGATCCCTTGATGCCTCAGAACATGTCCTACCAACCGATCCCTTCTTCTGGTCAAGTTGTGCCACAAACTTCTCTTCTCCCCAATCCTATTCAATACTTCCTCATTAGTTATGTGATCTACCCATCTAATCTTCAGCATTCTTCTGTAGCACCACATTTCGAAAGCTTCTATTCTCTTCTTGTCCAAACTATTTATCGTCCATGTTTCACTTCCATACATGGCTACACTCCATACGAATACTTTCAGAAATGACTTCCTGACACTTAAATCAATACTGGATGTTAACAAATTTCTCTTCTTCAGAAACGCTTTCCTTGCCATTGCCAGCCTACATTTTATATCCTCTCTACTTCGACCATCATTAGTTATTTTGCTCCCCAAATAGCAAAACTCCTTTACTACTTTAAGTGCCTCGTTTCCTAACCTAATTCCCTCAGCATCACCCGACTTAATTAGACTACATTCCATTATCCTTGTTTTGCTTTTGTTGATGTTCATCTTATATCCTCCTTTCAAGACACTGTCCATTCCATTCAACTGCTCTTCTAAGTCCTTTGCTGTCTCTGACAGAATTACAATGTCATCGGCGAACCTCAAAGTTTTTATTTCTTCTCCACGAATTTTAATAGCTACTCCGAATTTTTCTTTTGTTTCCTTTACTGCTTGCTCAATATACAGATTGAACAACATCGGAGAGAGGCTACAACCCTGTCTTACTCCCTTCCCAACCACTGCTTCCCTTTCATGTCCCTCGACTCTTATAACTGCCATCTGGTTTCTGTACAAATTGTAAATAGCCTTTCGCTCCCTGTATTTTACCCCTGCCACCTTTAGAATTTGAAAGAGAGTATTCCAGTCAACATTGTCAAAAGCTCTCTCTAAGTCTACAAATGCTAGAAACGTAGGTTTGCCTTTCCTTAATCTTTCTTCTAAGATAAGTCGTAAGGTCAGTATTGCCTCACGTGTTCCAGTGTTTCTACGGAATCCAAACTGATCCTCCCCAAGGTTGGCTTCTACTAGTTTTTCCATTCGTCTGTAAAGAATTCGTGTTAGTATTGTGCAGCCGTGGCTTATTAAACTGATAGTTCGGTAATTTTCACATCTGTCAACGCCTGCTTTCTTTGGGATTGGAATTATTATATTCTTCTTGAAGTCTGAGGGTATTTCGCCTGTTTCATACATCTTGCTCACCAGATGGTAGAGTTTGGTCAGGACTGGCTCTCCCACGGCCGTCAGTAGTTCCAATGGAATATTGTCTACTCCGGGGGCCTTGTTTCGACTCAGGTCTTTCAGTGCTCTGTCAAACTCTTCACGCAGTATCATATCTCCCATTTCATCTTCATCTACATCCTCTTCCATTTCCATAATATTGTCCTCAAGTACATCGCCCTTGTATAGACCCTCTATATACTCCTTCCACCTTTCTGCTTTCCCTTCTTTGCTTAGAACTGGGTTTCCATCTGAGCTCTTGATATTCATACAAGTCGTTCTCTTATCTCCAAAGGTTTTTTTAATTTTCCTGTAGGCGGTATCTATCTTACCCCTAGTGAGATAGGCCTCTACATCCTTACATTTGTCCTCTAGCCATCCCTGCTTAGCCATTTTGCATTTCCTGTCGATCTCATTTTTGAGACGTTTGTATTCCTTTTTCCCTGTTTCACTTACTGCATTTTTATATTTTCTCCTTTCATCAATTAAATTCAATATCTCTTCTGTTACCCAAGGATTTCTACTAGCCCTCGTCTTTTTACCTACTTGGTCCTCTGCTGCCTTCACTATTTCATTCCTCAAAGCTACCCATTCTTCTTCTACTGTATTTATTTCCCCCATTCCTATCAATTGCTCCCTTATGCTCTCCCTGAATCTCTGTACAACCTCTGGTTCTTTTAGTTTATCCAGGTCCCATCTCCTTAAATTCCCACCTTTTTGCAGTTTCTTCAGTTTTAATCTACAGGTCATAACCAATAGATTGTGGTCAGAGTCCACATCTGCCCCTGGAAATGTCTTACAATTTAAAACCTGGTTCCTAAATCTCTGTCTTACCATTATATAATCTATCTGATACCTTTTAGTATCTCCAGGGTTCTTCCATGTATACAACCTTCTTTCATGATTCTTAAACCAAGTGTTAGTTATGATTATGTTGTGCTCTGTGCAAAATTCTACCAGGCGGCTTCCTCGTTCATTTCTCTCCCCCAATCCATATTCACCTACTATGTTTCCTTCTCTCCCTTTCCTACACTCGAATTCCAGTCACCCATGACTATTAAATTTTCGTCTCTCTTCACAATCTGAATAATTTCTTTTATTTCATCATACATTTCTTCAATTTCTTCGTCATCTGCAGAGCTAGAAATTTGGTCCTTATACCACCAGAATTTCGCTCTGAAGCTGTGTGCAGTGTAGCGTTTTGTCCACAAGAATCGTACTGCCCTGCGATCTACAGCTTTTGAATACGATTCCAGCAGTCGTGCCATTTCACTCCCACTTTGTGAAGCAGCTGTTATCCGTATCGCAACAGAATTGTGTCTGCGGGAAACCAGCTAGCATACTTTTTGACCTCCCCTCGCACGTATAGAAAGACTGCGCAGGGCGTGTCTCATTCAGACAAAAATTTTTAATATTTTTTTTAAAAAGATCGTGTTATTCCTGTTGTCAGAAGAAGCCTCTAAAAGCATGTGTAGGAATTCGACAAAGTCTAGATCGTATCTTATCGCTGCTGTGAAGACTTCACAGAATTGCTGCTGAACAACAATAAGAAACACAACCAACACTCAACAGCCATTCATATTATCCTAAAAATTAAGAAATTAAAAAGTCAAGACTGACGACTTGTATCCAAAAGCCGCATACGTATATGAAGGTGTTTTATTCGCAACTGCCCGTTTCACGTCAGTACAGACCCCTCTTGAGATTTAACTATCAAAAAATACAAATCACTGTGTAAAATGTTATGAAATGGCATAAATAGAGGACCATAGGCAGTGTTGGCATTCAGCAAAATATAATGACAAGTACTGACTGTGATTATATCTTCATAATGTAGATGAACAATTATCGAGTCCCAGCATTTGGGAAGTTATACACGTTAAGAGTCAAACCACCCTGATGCGTTGTTGTAATAAAATACAGTACACCCAAAAAATGTTTTTCACAAGGTAGAAAGCATGACTTGTAAATGAGCCATGCCTAGAAAAAAAGGGAAAAAACAAATAATGAATGGGACCCTAATGTGAAAGGGGATAAAATGCCTAAAATAAAGTATCATCTATGGAAAGTACTATATGTACACGGGAAGATATCATTCAAAAATTAATACTTTCGTATGGGACCGAAACGTCGAGAATAAAAGTATGAAAAAAAGCCTGGCGGATAACATCCTGTAGGATGCACAGTGAATGAAAAATGTCATGGGATACCTCTTAACATCGTGTCGGACCTTCTTTTGCCAGCCGTACTGGAGCAGCACGACGTGGCATAGATTTAACAAGTCGTTGGAAGCCGTCTGCAGAAATATCGAGCCATGCTGCCTCTATGGACCTCAGCAGTTACGAAAGGTTGCCGGTGCAGGTTGTTGTGCACGTACTGATCCCTCGATTATGCCCTATAAATGTTCGATGTGATTCATGTAGGGCGATTTGGGTGGCAGCATCTTTCGCGCAAATTGACTAGAATGTTCTTCAAACCAATTGAGAACAATTGTGTTCCAGTAAGATGAAATCACTCTTTGCGAACATGAAGTCCATGAAGGGCTGCAAATGATCTCCAAATAACCGAACATAACCATTTGCATTTATTCGCCGATTCAGTTGAATCAGAGGACTCAGTCCATTCCATGTACTAGGGTAATCCAAAAAGTAAGGTCTCCTATTTTTTTATAAGTACATTGACCTGTTTATTTCTACAATGGGTTACATCAGTTGACAGCTTGAACATTTAGCTATTTTTCAACATAATCACCATTTCTGTCGATGCATTTTTGTAGAAGCTGTGGCAGTTTTCGTATGCCCATGTCATACCAATTCGCCGCCATGCTGTCCAGAAAGTTATGAACCTCTTCTTTCACCTCGTCGTCGGGCCGGCCGCTGTGACCGAGTGGTTCTAGGCGCTTCAGTCCGGAACCGCGCGACCGCTACGGTCGTAGGCTCGAATCCTGCCTCGGTCATGGATGTGTGTGATGTCCTTAGGTTAGTTAGGTTTAAGTAGTTCTAAGTTGTAGGGACTGATCACCCTAGATGTTAAGTCCCATAGTGCTCAAAGCCATTTGACTCATTTTGAACCTCGTCGTCGGAACTGAATCGCTTTCCGGCCAAATGTTCTTTAAAGTTAGGGAACAGGTGATAGTCACTGGGCGCCAAGTCAGGACTATAGGGTGGGTGGTTGATTATGCTCCACTGAAACTGTTGCACGAGAGCAACGGTTTGTCGACCGATGTGTGGGCGAGCGTTGTCATGGAGAATGTGTACGCCCTTGCTCAACATTGCTCTTCTCCGGTTCCGAATTGCCCGTTTGAATTTTTTCAGAGTCCCACAGTACCTGTCAGCGTTAATTGTGGTCCCAGTGAGCATAAAGTCAACCTTTCCGATCCCAAAAAACGGTTTCCTTGACTTTACCGGCAGTGTGTGTGTGTTTGAATTTTCGCGGCTTTGGCGAAAAAGGATGCCGCCACTGGCGTGATTGTTGCTTGTTCTCAGGTGTAAAGTAGTAAGCCCAGGTTTCGTCATCCGTGACATTTGAGTCCAGAAAGTTGTCCTGTTCGGCTGAAAGGCGGTGAAGAAATGCACGGGAAGCATCAACTCATTGCCGCATGTGGTCCTCAGACAGCATGCGTGGCACCCATCTTGCGCACACCTTCCGGGAGTTCAATATTTTCGTTAAAATTCTGTGAGCGGTGCTTCGGGAAACCTCAGGAACCAACGTCCAGAGATCATCAAGGGCGATCCGCCGATCTTCACGCATGCTTTGCTCAACATTCAATAATGTCTCCTCAGAAATTGACGGTCTCCCGCTCCTCTGTTCGTCGTGAATTTCGGTCAGAGCAGCTGCAAACTCTCTACACCACTTACGAATATTTTTGACATCCATGCAGGACTCACCATACACTTCCGTCAACTGGCGATGGATTTCAATCGGCGCAGTGCCCTTTACGTTCAAAAACTGAATAACTGCGCACAATTCGCACTTGGCGGTAACATAAAAAGGCAACTCCATTCTCAACGGCTGCCAAGCCAAGACTGAGCGCCTCAGCGCGTCAAGCACTCTTCATAACAGTGTGACCCACTGCCACACAAACAGAGTTCTGTACATATAAAAAAAATAGGAGACGTTACTTTTGGGATTACCTTGTAAACACAGACCGCACTGTTATGGAGGCATCACCAGATTGCACAGTGCCTTGTTAACAACTTGGGTCCCTGGCCCCGTCAAGTCTGCGTCACCCCTGAACCCTACCGTCAGCTCTTACTGACTGAAATCGGTACTCATCTGACCAGGCCAAGATCCCCCAGTCGTCTGTGGTCTAACTCATATGGTCACGGGCTCAGGAAAGGTGCTGTAGGCGATGTCGTGCTGTTAGCAAAGGCACTCGCGCCGGTCGTCTACTACCACAGCCCATCAACGCCAAATTTCGCCGCACTGTCCTAACAGATACGTTTGTCGTATGTCCCACATCGATTTCTGCTGTTATTTGACGCAGTGTTGGTTGTCTGTTAGCACCGACAACGCTGCGCAAACGCCGCTGCTCTCGGTCGTTAAGTGAAGGCCGTCGGTCACTGCGTTGTCCATGGTGAGAGGTAATGCCTGAAATTCTCGGCATGCTCCTTACACAGTGTATCTCAGAATATTGAAACATTCAACGATTTCCTAATGTTATGTCCCATGCGTCTAGCTCTTAATACCATTCCTACCATCCCTCGTTAGCCGTGCGGCCATAATCACTTCGGAAACCTTTTCACATGAAGCGCCTTAGTGTAAATGACAGCTTTGCAAAGGCAGTGCCCTTTTACACTCTATGTACGCGACTCTACTCCCATCTCTATACAGGGTGGTCCATTGATCGTGACCGGGCCAAATATCTGACGAAATAAGCGTCAAACGAAAACACTACAAAGAACGAAACTTGTCTAGCTTGAAGGCAGAAACTAGATGGCGCTATGGTTGGCCCGCTAGATGGCCCTGCCATAGGTCAAACGCATATTACATATTCGTGTAGTACGTAAAGAAATATGAATGTTTTAGTTGGACCACTTTTTTCGCTTTGTGATAGATGGTGCTGTAATAGTCACAAATGTATAAGCAAGTGGTATCACGTAACATTCCGCCAGTGCGGGCGGTATTTGCTTCGTGATACATTACCCGTATTAAAATGGACTGTTTACCAATTGCGGAAAAGGTCGACATCGTGTTGATGTATGACTATTGTGATCAAAATGCCCAACCGGCGTGTGCTATGTATGCTGCTCGGTATCAGGGACGACATCATCCAAAGTTCGGACCGTTCGCCGGATAGTTACGTTATTTAAGGAAACAGGAAGTGTTCAGCCACATGTGAAACGTCAACCACGACCTGCAACAAATGATGATGCCCAAGTAGGTGTTTTAGCTGCTGTCGCGGCTAATCCGCAGATCAGTAGCAGACAAATTGCGCGAGAATCGGGAATCTCATAAACGTTGGTGTTGAGAATGCTACATCAACATCTATTGCACCCGTACCATATTTCTATGCACCAGGAATTGCATGGCGACGACTTTGAACGTCTTGTACAGTTCTGCCGATGGGCACAAGAGAAATTACGGGACGATGACAGAATTTCTGCACGCGTTCTATTTAGCGACGAAGCGTCATTCACGAACAGCGGTAATGTAAACCGGCATAATATGCACTATTGGGCAACGGAAAATCCACGATAGCTGCGACAAGTGGAACATCAGCGCCCTTGGCGGGTTAATGTATGGTGCGGCATTATGAGAGGAAGGATAATTGGCCCCCATTTTATCGATCGCAATCTAAGTGGTGCAATGTATGCTGATTTCCTACGTAATGTTCTACCGATGTTACTACAAGATGTTTCACTGAATGACAGAATGGCGATGTACTTCCAACATGATGGATGTCCAGCACATAGCTCGCGTGCGGTTGAACCGGTATTGAATAGCATATTTCATGACAGGTGGATTGGTCGTCGAAGCACCATACCATGGCCCGCACGTTCACCGCGTCTGACGTCCCCGGGTTTCTTTGTGTGGAAAGTCGAAGGATATTTGCCATCGTGATCCACCGACAACGCCTGACAACATGCGTCAGCGCATTGTCTATGCATGTGCGAACATTACGGAAGGTGAACTACTCGCTGTTGAGAGGAATGTCGTTACACGTATTGCCAAATGCATTGAGGTTGACGGACATCATTTTGAGCATTTATTGCATTAATCATGCTGTAACAGCATGCGTTCTCAGAAATAATAAGTTCACAAAGGTACGTGTATCACACTGGAACAACCGAAATAAAATGTACCTACTTTCTGTATTTTAATTTAAAAAAACCTACCTGTTAACAACTGTTCGTCTAAAATTGTGAGCGATATGTTTGTGACTATTACAGCGCCATCTATCACAAAGCGAAAAAACTGGTGCAACTAAAACATTCATATTTCTTTACGTACTACACGAATATGTAATAAAAAATAGGGGTTCCTATTTTTAAAAAACGCAGTTGATATCCGTTTGACCTATGACAGTGGCATCTAGTGGGCCAGCCATAGCGCCATCTGGTTTCCCCCTAGACAAGTTTCGTTCTTTGTAGTTTTTTCGTTTGACGCTTATTTGGTGAGATATTTGGCCCAGTCACGATCAATGTACCACCCTGTATAGCTGACAAAAGACGAAACCTGGTATTCCCGATGGCCTGGAACATGCTCCCGCGTGCGTTTTCCTTTGTCTAGAGAGCCAGGACGCTGGAGCTACCAGGCAGGCGCCGTCCATTGAAAGCGGCCCCGGCGACCGCTCCGTGGGTATTTCCCGGAAGAGAGCGCCTAGAACAGTACGGAACGCGACCTTGCCCACTGCGGCGCGCAGTACCGCTGCCGTGTTCTGGTGCCCGTGCTCGGCCGGCCTTGAGCTTTGGTCACGGCGAAACGTCCTTCTATAGTCCTGCTGGACCGCGGCGCAGAGGCGAGCGCGAAAGGCCACTGGCTGCGTCAGGAACTCGCTGAACTCGTCAGGACTAAAGCTTCCGTTCTTGGGCCCTGTCCTGCCGTTTTTCCGTTTTTGTGGCCGCACATGATAAAATAACTCCTGCCATGTGCCTAACAATCGCCAGTTCCTCCAAGACCTTGGTCGATGTGCACAACGCCTTGCTTTCCGCATCCGACTACTTTCTCCCACACTTCTCTCTTTTAACAGCACCTCAAACATATACACGTTCGTCAGCAAGAAGTCTCCTATAAACGTGACTCCCAGGTACCCATCGTACAATGTCAGAAACTGTCTGAAAACCTTGTAAGGGTGCTGCAGGGGAGATTGTGCTGAGAAATAACAGTTAAGAAAAAAATTCGATACGATGCGCCGTTTCCAAGTTAATTAGCACTAAACTTAGCCAAGCAGGCCGTTATGCGCGAAACTTGAAGCGATCCGCTGTGTAGTCTGCTGGATACAATTGGTGTTAGTTATTATCATAGTGTAGATGATAGCGCACGAGACTGCTCAGCCTTTTGGCTAGGGTTTGAACCTTACTATCGGCTGATTTTTGTAGCACACTGTCGTTCGGTTTTAGAAAGCCAAACAAAGAACACGTTTGGCAATACAGTCTCTGGCGGGCTGCTTGAAATTCCGCTCACAATAACGTGATTGGCTAACTTTAATGCTAGTTAACTCGAAAATGCGCAACGTACCGAATATTTTTCTTAACAATTAGTTCCCAGCAAAACTTAACCTGCCACACCCTTGCAAGCCTCTCAGACAATTTTTGACCATCCTTGATTAGCCATTGCTTGCAGATCGGCCTCCCTTTCATCTCCCAACATCCTACATCCTAGGGCAGTTTCAACCACTTCTCTCTCCCACACCATGAAAGAATCCCTGATAACTGTCTATCTTATCCATTGCAGTCTAGCGGAACTGTACCATTGCAAATGAAAGTTACAACCCACCCCTTCTCGCATTACTAAAATGTTAATTCCCATATTTCAACTACGATTTCCGTTATCCATGTATATCTCAATCCCTCTCCCATAACATTCTAATCCAAAATCCGTACATACTGTGCCTGCCGTTTCCCCACAACTACTCTGACCTAGGACGTTATGAGAAAGGGACCACAAACCACTCATCGAAATTCAGTATGCGTAAAATACGCACCGCAGGAAAAATATTGTAGTTATTCTCATGGTGTCACATTTGTTGGATCCACTAGCTCCCGACCAAACTATCACATTCCAACTTCTTCTACACACTGGATCAAGCTGTCACGTCAACCTACTTTCCAAAAACAATACAGAAGAAAAATAAAGAGTATTAGTTTCTTTTCTATTTCTGATTGTGTTGTACAGAGTCACACGCCAAAACATAACTACGTGACCTGTATCGTTAGGTTCAGTCCACCCAAAACTCCTTACCTGCTGTCACCAGTACCCTCGACCATTACCATCGCCATACAGCAGAAAGACTGGTATCATCATTATCAATATCATCATCATCATCATCATCAACAATAACAGCCCGTGAACTTTATGTTATTCTTCTTTTTACACACCTGTACTAAAGACAGGAGAAGCAACATCCTCGCTTGTTAAGTCCCATTTATAGGGCAAATGTAAACAAGGGATTAAAATTCCAGCAGTTTGGATGCATGAACAAATTTGTCTGCAGTTGGCAAGTGTTGTTGCGGTGGTCCACTTCTTTTAAGCAGAATATTACCTTAAAATGAAACATACCTGTACTAGTTAAATTAATGAAAATTTGCCGTACAATAATTTTTTACGTACTAGTTAAATTAATGAAAATTTGCCGTACAATAATTTTTTACTTATACCCACTTAATGAAAGAACAGAAAATAAATTAATCAAACAATCGAAAATCCAGAATGGAACAATGAAAATATTATGAAGAGGATTATTGTTACTCACCATATAGCGGAAATGGGGAGCCGCAAATGGGCACAACAATAAGTTTGTCAAACAAAGCTTTCTGCCAAATAGGCCTTCATCAGGATAGACAACAGAACACAACACACACACACACACACACACACACACACACACTCATACACACACCCCCACAGTCTCTGGCTGCCAAGACCAGACCAGAGGACCCAGTCCATTCCATGTGAACACAGGATGAATTCCAGTCTCTGCCTTCCTCTACAGTTTTTACCCTCTACAGCTCCCTCTAGTACCATGAAGGTTATTTCCTGATTCTTGACAGATGTCCTATCATCCTGTCCCTTCTTCTTGTCAGAGTTTCCCATAAACTTCCTTCTCGCTGATTCTGCGGGAACCGCCTCATTCCTTCCCTTGTCAGTCCACCTAATTTTCAACGTTCTTCTGTAACACTACAGCTCAAATGCTTCGATTTTCTTCTGTTCCGGATTTTCCACAGTCCATGTTTCACTACCATACAAAGCTGTGCTCCAAACATACATTCTCAGAAATTTCTTGCTCAGTTTAAGGCCTATGTTTGATACTAGGAGACTCTCTTGACCAGGAGTGCGCTTTTTTCCAGTGCTAGTCTTCTTTTTATGTCCTCCTTGATACGTCCGTCGTGGGTTATTCTGCTGCCTAAGTAGCAGAATTCATTTTCTTGTGATCGCGAATTTTTATGTTTTATCTTCCCATTTCTACTAGTTCTCACTACTTTCGTCTATCTTCGATTTACTCTCACTCCATATTCTATACTCATTAGCTGTTCATTCCATTCAACAGATCCCGCATATCCCTTCACTGTTACCTAGAACATATAAAAAAAATTTGGAAAGTAGGTTATGAAAGCAAATATCCCAGTATTTTAATAGCAAAAATAACGGAAACATCTGGTTCAGTTAACTCAGAGACCTAGAAGAAATTTGTGTTGCTGTGTGAGATATCCAAGCATAGAAAACTTCAGAACCGTAATTAAGAACTTTATTAACTAAAAATTTTAGTATAAAATGATTTTAATGCCTTAACCGCAGTTTTCAGTACACAATTAAAGCGCGATGATTAGTTTCATTTTTTTCTACAACCATCTTCGGATCGTTCAAATCGCAAAAAACGGTAAACACGCATTGAAAAACATCGTTAGCTGTAGTTCTGCAATGACATGCATTCGTATTATGTACCAACAAGACGATGGCAGTCTGCAGTTAAGAACTTCATCATGAGCGTGCCAGATTGTAAACCGTAAGCTAGCAAGATGACAGTAATAAAGTAGAAAAATGGCCAGTAGCATTCGTAAAATCGTGGTATTGCGAGATTGTGGTTTAAAATCTATCTGGCTCGCGATGAAGTTTTAACTACATACTGTCACTGTCTTGTTGGCTCATAAAACAAATGCATGGCACTGAATGACTGCAGCTAACGATATTTTTCAATGCATGTTCACCGCTTTATTATGATTTGAGCGATCCGAAGATAGTTGTAGAAAACGAACGAAACTAGTCATTCTGCTTTAATTGTATACTGATAATTGTGGTCCAAGCATTAAAAGTCGTTTTACATTTAAAAAAATTTATTTACTAAATTACATTAAGACGCCGTCTCTTCCCTGACAATGTTACACTTCACTAAGAATGAAGAACGTTGAGCGTTTTCGGCAGGATGAAGAAAGCATGAGCAGACCAGTCTTCACCGAGGAACGGAAGAAACGACAGAGAGAAAGGTTTAATGATGTTGTGAAGAAAGACAAATGAAATGCCTCAAGTAAAAGAAATAGTAATTAATTATTATATGTGTTCCATGGTTGACTTGATTCGCCATAAAAAAAACGAGTAATTGAAGCATTCCTTTATTATGTACCTCGGAACTTCCGTGTCGTTGCACAAAGGCACAATCGACCGCCGTGCCCAGATTCCACATACTCTTGGCGAAGTGCAGGTGCGAGACAAACTACAAGGGGTGCTGCTCCTCACATTAACCGGACATATTTACTGGCGGTTCCGGATTAATTCTCTGTTACGTATGCAAAATCAGTCTAAATACGGGTCGCCAGCTTTGCTATGAGTAGCAGGACAGGTTAAACTTCCTGCAATTCCAAAGTCAATAATTACAAGTCCTGTCGCTAACAACTTTCGGGAAAGATTCCGAGATGCTACTCAAAAATAAAATGTGTGGGAAATCTTGTGGGACTTAACTGCTAAAGTCATCAGTCCCTAAGCTTACACACTACGTAACCTAAATTATCCTAAGGACAAACACACACACCCATGCCCGAGGGAGGACTCGAACCTCCGCCGGGACCAGCCGCACAGTCCATGACTGCACGAGATGCTACTATTGGACGGGAATACGTTCTCCGCTAACAGATCAACGCACCGCAAGTACCGGTTACTAGCAACTCCCACCGACAATCACCACAAAGAAAGAAGAATACAGTGCAAAATCAATAGGGGAAAGTCACACAAAAACACCGAATTCAGATTTGCACGGTAAGAGATGGAATTTACTGACATGAATTAACTCTAACCAAGCTTGTCATTTTTGTCCAACACCTGCAGCTAGTTTATGACTTCACCCTCTGCTTTGAGCTCTCTCTTTCTACCGAAAAAGTCCACGCTCGCCAGGCCGCAATACTCGGAGAGAGAACAGGAAAGTATCGAAGCTGAAAGCCACGTACACGCCTAGGAGTACACTTCAGTTTCTCGCAGTCTTCCATACTGTTCTACGTAACTTGATTGATCACGATTTTCGACGCGAAAGCTTCATCGACAGTACTTCCAAACTTCAATCTTTCCGTCTTGACCTAGTGACGCAACCACACCTGCAGGCGGTTATGTTGTTATATAAATGTAATAACTTACGAGAGCTGGTAAAAACAAACTATAGCTCTATAAAATAAACTCAAGAGGGAAAAAAGACTCATCACGAAAGTGTTGTGCAAATTGATAACAAATTGATATACCTAGAGTTATCGACTGAAAATCAAAATCGTAAGCTTTGGCGGCCGATGGACGAATGTTTGACGCTGCAGAGCGATTTCACCTTCCCTCTAGCAAACAGGGTCATGTCGGTAACAGGGCATAAAGTCTAAGGATTTTATACCGTGTACTCAGTTGGAAAGTAACTACACTACACCTCGTATACAGGGACGTGAACAATATACACAAATGTCAGCATTTGAGAGTAGACGTGAAGCTGGGCTCAAAGAAGCTGGTTGAAGTAATCGTCGATTCGCTACTATTCGACGATGTTGGCAGGAATGGGTGAACCATGGCCGAACACAGCGACAAGAAGAAATTGTCTATTTAAAGAGACGAAAAAAGGTGAAGCCCAATCAGTCGCCAGAGAGGCACTCAGAGCCCCGGATTCATCATTATCATCGATGCGACGTGCTACTGGTGCTTCAGTGACAACAAGGATCATTATCAGGCGGCTCACAGCTGAGCTCACGGTGCCCGACCGCTGTGCACCAGCAAGCCCGTTTCCAGTAGTGTCCGGCGCATTGGCCTGGAATCCGTTTGGCTCGAGTAGGATTGTCTTCAGTGATGAGTCCCGCTGAGCCACAATGACCAGCGAAAACGTGTCTGGAGACACCCCGGACGATGGTGGGATACCACCCAGACCGTCGCCACCATACGGTTCGACAACCAAGAGTGATAGTCTGGGGTGACATTTCATTTCACATCAATACCTCTTTGGTAATCATCCACGACACCCAAACAGCACACCGGTATTTCGACAATTTCTATGCCCGTTTTCTCGCAAACTACCCTGGGCTTACATTTCAGCAAGAGATTGCTCATCCACACACAGCAAGAGTTTTTACTGCTTGTTTTCGTACTTCCCAAATCCGACCTTGGCCAACAAGATCGCCGGATGTCTCCCCAACTAAGGACGTATGGAGAACTATGGGCACGACCGTCCAACCAGCTGGGGATTTTGACGATCTAACGCGCCAATTGGACGTAATTTTGGCACGATGTCCCTCATGAGGACGTCCAACAAGTCTACCGCTCAATGCCAAGCCGAATAACTGCAGGGCTATTACAAATGATTGAAGCGATTTCATAAATTCACTGTAGCTCCATTCATTGACATATGGTCACGACACACTACAGATAAGTAGAAAAACTCATGAAGTTTTGTTCGGCTGAAGCCGCACTTCAGGTTTCTGCCGCCAGAGCGCTCGAGAGCGCAGTGAGACAAAATGGCGACAGGAGCCGAGAAAGCGTATGTCGTGCTTGAAATGCACTCACATCAGTCAGTCATAACAGTGCAACGACACTTCAGGACGAAGTTCAACAAAGATCCACCAACTGCTAACTCCATTCGGCGATGGTATGCGCAGTTTAAAGCTTCTGGATGCCTCTGTAAGGGGAAATCAACGGGTCGGCCTGCAGTGAGCGAAGAAACGGTTGAACGCGTGCGGGCAAGTTTCACGCGTAGCCCGCGGAAGTCGACGAATAAAGCAAGCAGGGAGCTAAACGTACCACAGCCGACGGTTTGGAAAATCTTACGGAAAAGGCTAAAGCAGAAGCCTTACCGTTTACAATTGCTACAAGCCCTGACACCCGATGACAAAGTCAAATGCTTTGAATTTTCGGCGCGGTTGCAACAGCTTATGCAAGAGGATGCGTTCAGTGCGAAACCTGTTTTCAGTGATGAAGCAACATTTTTTTTTAATGGTGAAGTGAACAGACACAATGTGCGAATCTGGGCGGTAGAGAATCCTCACGCATTCGTGCAGCAAATTCGCAATTCACCAAAAGTTAACGTGTTTTGCGCAAACTCACGGTTTAAAATTTACGGCCCCTTTTTCTTCTGCGAAAAAAACGTTACAGGACACGTGTATCTGGACATGCTGGAAAATTGGCTCATGCCACAATTGGAGACCGACAGCGCCGACTTCATCTTTCAACAGGATGGTGCTCCACCGCACTTCCATCATGATGTTCGGCATTTCTTAAACAGGAGATTGGAAAACCGATGGATCGGTCGTGGTGGAGATCATGATCAGCAATTCATGTCATGGCCTCCACGCTCTCCCGACATAGCCCCATGCGATTTCTATCTGTGGAGTTATGTGAAAGATTCAGTGTTTAAATCTCCTGTATCAAGAAACGTGCCAGAACTGAGAGCTCGCATCAACGATGCTTTCGAACTCATTGATGGGGACATGCTGCGCCGAGTGTGGGAGGAACTTGATTATCGGATTGATGTCTGCCGAATCACTAAAGGGGCACATATCGAACATTTGTGAATGCCTAAAAAAACTTTTCGAGTTTTTGTATGTGTGTGCAAAGCATTGTGAAACTATCTCAAATGATAAAGTTATTGTAGAGCTGTGAAATCGCTTCAATCATTTGTAATAACCCTGTACTTGCATAAGGGTCAGAGGTAGACCAACGCGTTATTGACTTGCTCAGTCTGTGAAGCTCTTTCTCTTGAACAAATCATCCAGTTTTTCTGAAATTGTAATCATTTGTTTGTACACTTACATCACATCTACCGATTTCCGTCCTATTCGGATAATTCCTTCGTGATGGATTTTTTTTTTTTTTAAATCTTAGAGTGTACCTGCACGTTGCAATAATCTGCTTGATTTGTCGCCCATGGCAGGATTCCTCGAACTTGTTTGGTTCTCGCTTCATATGATCACTCTTTGATCACTCTGTGTATCAACTTACGTTGAGTCGATTTAAAATCAAATAAACACTACCAACTAAGTTACCCATAACAAAAGATACATTCCATACAAAGTACGGTATATTCCTTTCACGGGAAATTGTAAAAAAGAACGAACAGTGGCTCCACCGTTGTACACCATTTACTATGGCAAAAAAGTATCCGATAGTATGAAATTTGTTGATAACCTATTTTATAAAATAGCAAGCCTTTTCAAAATTTCAGTGTAAATATCAGTTTTTGCACACACAAATTATTCCATATGCCAAACAAACCAAGTAACACAAACTGGCACATTTGGATTATGTACGATCAGTTGTCAAAACTGCGACTGTTTCTACAAGAGGACAGTAACAAGAAATTTAGAATGAAGTTTAATGAACATCTTGTAGCCTTTCGCATGAAACAACCGAATAAATCAAAAGCGGCTTGTATGGTGTCTGTAAATTACGTTGTTTGTGCATTAACGCTGCTGCTTTCGGTGGTCAAAGTATTTCACATAAAAGTTGCCCTTTTTCAAAGTGAATAAACCCCAAAGAAATAATATTATGTAATCAGTTATGACTCGTCACAGACACAACGAAATATTCATTAGCATAAGAAATGTTTTACTACTGGTCAGTGAGTAACTTTCTCTTTACTGTTCCCAAGCCTGAATCCCATAAACAACTTTTAATTTTCACCTGATCAGTACGATATGCACCCAAGATCATGCACTCAAACATCAGACATTTATCATACGACGTTGTTGTGATTTGATAATGCCACACTCTCCCAACATAATATCAGACTGTCGAATTAGTTGCTCTCGAGGCTAACTTTCCTTCTGTGATCTGAAGATATTGTACTAATCAAAAAGAATGCATGCTGTCTGCATATTTGCTTCTAACAGAAGTGTTTCTGATTGAACTAATGATTGAATTAAAGGCAGATGAATATTTATTTAGTTACTTCTGCACATGATACTGGTACAAGACCTCATGGTTAACAACAACTACCATTTGCAAAATTTGTACTTCATTTAATTAAACTGACGAAAGGAATTAATTTTAAATAAACATGTAAGATTTCATTTAAATTAGTACTTATTATTTGATTTCAAGAATACAACGATTTTAACAGGACAAAGCGATTACGGTTAAACAAGAGACGTGGAGCCCTCGGCACGGTCGCACAAAGACTTGCTTCATAAGGTACATTCGCAAAAACATACAAGACGCAAAACCTATTTTGTGACTGAAGCACCGTCTTACTGAAGCCGACTGTGAATTAAATACTGCTCAAAAACAGAATGCAATCCACACCACTCGATCGTTGCCTCGAGTGACACTCTGCTATGCATTCGAAATAAGTGCCTAAGAAATCTCGACAATGTAGTGTGGTTCGTCAAACATTTCGCTGTAGAAAAATATTACCTTTTGTTCCAGAAAAGACGCATCTGAAAAGATTACAATTTTGGGTAGCACTTCACTAATACAAACTCTTTCTTCATTTTATGCACAGTATAAGGTAGGTTTAAATGAATCAGTTCAGCTTCTCGGGTCGAAAGGGATAATAAATATTTTAAAATGTAATAGTTTTAAGTTTTTTACGACACAGGTGCAGCGCTTGAAGATCTATTCTTCTTCATTGTAAATAGCGAAATTTAAAATGTGGAAACAACGGAAAAACTAAAAAACTGTGGGGTTATTTGAATCGTAATAAGGGCTACGTGAATAATTGCAAACTGTCATACAGTTATACATCATATGGAATATTACGCTTTTCAATTGTTCCAGTAGTTGATGCATGCATTTCCCACAGCGGAATTGAGCAGATTTGGTTGCGGGCAGCAGCACCAATACAAATTCCATGAAACCACACCTTGTACTTACAACACCTGTTCATTCTCGTTTCTTTACAGGTCTAGGGACGTAATATTTGATGATGCAGGAACCACAAGGTATGTTTTACTCCTCCGACTCAGCTGCAGGTAATGATGAAAATGAGTCCTGTTCTGGATTAGAAGGTTTCTCTTGAACACCCAGCACATTTTTCAGCCCTTGACTTTCTCCTTTAAGAACTTTCAACATGCAATTTCCTCTTGCCTCTTGTAAGATTCAAATGAACTATTGGAGTCAGGTGGTAAGCTAAATTTTCTTCCTTCTCACATGTATTGTAGCGGTGGTTTTCGTTTGGTTTGGCAAAACAGATCATGATGATGATGATGATGATGAAGTTAAGCACTGACTTTCCGAATTTCTTGGAGGATCAAAACGAGTTGCAGTTCATGGGTATACTTCTGATTCTGTGGCAACAGAGTGGGGTTCATCGTTCAGGAATGTGGGCGAAGGAAGGCATTTGTGTGAAAGAATTTTATTGGGACTGAAGAGGAAAATTAATGTGTACTCAAATCATTTCACAAAATTTCCTACATTAGTTCCACGTCTCCAGACGTTATCCAGATTTTTACCAACAAGGAAGTTTGTTATGGAGGCCAAGTTATTATTGTGTGTAATTAGTTCGCCGGCCGCGGTGGCCAAAAGCGGTTCTAGGCGCTTCAGTTTGGGACCGCGTGACTGCTACGGTGGCAGGTTCGAATCCTGCCTCACACATGGGTGTGCGCGATGTCCTTAGGTTAGCTAGGTTTCGGTAGTTCTAAGTTCTAAGGGACTGATGACCTCAGATATTAAGTCCCATAGTGCTCAGAGCCATTTGAACCATTTTGTATAATTAGCCTACATAAATGCTTTAATAGAAAAAGCAGTAATACATATTATAATCCCATTCAGAAAGCCACGATGAAGACTGATTCACACAGCCCCATTTCCAGATTATTGTTTAATGTAAGAAGTTGCTGAAGTTTATAACATATGTCGCTAGCTGTTCTGTTTACCGACCTGGTTGAGCATGTATAACTAGTAGTGGAAACATTTATAACTAGCACTCAAGTATTTCAACAATAGACCTTAATTTAAACAGACTTAATACTACATAGTGGATTGTTGTCAATACCAAAGAAGATGTCACAGCGGACATACAGAAATCGACGAGTGGGTACACAGATAACAGCAAAAGATGCTCGCGAATAGTAGACACGTGATAAACCGAGTATATGGAAGTTGACAAACATGACAGACAATTTGCAAGCTGCCCATTTAATTGAAACTTGACCCACTGTTCATAATATTAAAATCCTCCTAAAGAGCTTGCGAATATAAAACATGAAAAACTTGACATTCTAGAACAATTGCAAATTTTCGGGCACAAAATTACGTAATCAAATCACAAGCGTAACGAAAAAACAGGTGGAATCCACTGGAGTACTCTTTTAAGACACTTTAAGTTAACTCTTGCACTACCAATATTTATTTCATAGTGTACAGTTATTTTAATTAATGTCCTGGTCGGACGTAACAACATGGAAAAAAATATTTTCCGCCGTTTCGTTCCCCAATAAGTAGAAGGATGGGACTGACAGGGCTGTTCATAAGTACCTCCGTGACTTCAAAAGTGACTACAGAATAGCTACGAGATATATAGAAAACAGAGTATCTCTCCAAGTTTTCAACTCACATTAGAGGTGCTTAATATGGACACCGTTCGTGACGCACCATACATTAGTACGTGCTTACAGTTTACTGACGCGAACTGTTTGACAGACGTAAAAGCAATCTGAGTTGCAAATCTGCCTAGCTACATGCACTTTTTTATGACAAGACGTCTGGCAAACAGACGGTTGATAATAAACTAGATGACAGCACAGCCTACAGGTGCAATCTGAAACTATTATGATTCTGCAAGCCGTTAACAGGTTTCCCTTTGCTATTGGAACATCGTTGTATAGCAAAGTATGTAGAAAATTCGCACTGATTCTCTGATAACCTTTGATGGGACACACGCGTCCGAATGGTCATGAAAGCGTTAAAGCTCCTATTTTGTCACGTATCGAAATCGACCATTACTTCTGTTACAGCACATGCTGTGTAACAATGCTATAAAATTCCTGATCCGCTCTGAATCCCTATGTGCCCCTCACGATGTCCATCACTTAAACTCAGCAGAAAAATACGTTCAGATGATCCATGACACCCTTTTTCTACTACACAGGGAATGGTTACCATGGAACGTGTGAATTCAGCGCAATAAAGCACCAGATGTAGCCGCTAAGGAGGCCTGAACGTAAAATACAACTCTAGAACGTGCTGCTCCGGTACATGCAATTACCTTGCTCTTGAGGCGCAGGAAATGTGCCTTTGAGAACAGGCGTGGTTAGCGTTGAGGGACAGCAAACTGCGGTCGGAAAACAAATGACACGGCTGTGGAGTTACTCCTCCTGCAACTGAGACGAGAGGATGTGATCTGCCTCTGGATAGATTCCAGCTCCGGTAACTGAACTCACTAATGTGCAATGTTTCTTCAGTACATGTCTTTGTTCGTTTCAAGAGAATTCGTTTCATATCGAGAGATGAGGGCGGCAACGGGTCACTCTGTCATCTATGTGATGAGACGATGCATCAAACGTGGTTCACGTTTTAAGATCCTGTGGAATGTCCGACCTTCTGTATTACTTCTTCGGTCGAAGATTTTATGTGTTTCCAGGTTGACTGATTCATTTGTTGTTTTCGCATTCTACATCTACATCTACATATATACTCCGCTAGCCACCAAACGGTGTGTGGCGGAGGGCACAATTCGCACCAAAGTCATATTTCCCCCCCTCTGTTCTACTCGCGGATCGCGCGAGGGAAAAACGACTGTCTGAACGCCTCAGTACGAGCTCTTATTTCCCTTATCTTTGAATGATGATCATTACGCGATTTGAAAGTTGGTGGTAATAAAATATGCTCTACATCCTCGGCGAAGGTTGGATTTCGGAATTTAGTGAGTAGTCCCTTCTGCTTAGCGCGTCGTTTATCTGCAAGTGTGTCCCACTTCAAACTTTCTATGAGATTTGTAACGTTCTCGCGACGGCTAAATGTACCAGTCACGAATCTTCCCGCTCTTCTTTGGACCTTCTTAATCTCTTGAATCAGACTCAACTGGTAAGGGTCCCATACAGACGAACAATACTCTAAGACTGGACGAACTATCGTATTGCAAGCTATTTCCTTTGTTGAAGGACTGTATCGCTTCAGGATTCTACCAATAAACCGCAATCAAGAGTTCGCCTTACCCGTTACTTGTGTAATCTGATCATTCCATTTGAGATCATTTCGGATAGTCACACACAGGTACTTGACTGATGTTACCGTTTCCAAAGACTGATCATTTATTTTGTACTCATACATTAATGAGGATTTTACCCTTGTTATACGCAGTAGGTTACACTTACCAATGTTGAGAGATAACTGCCAGTCATTACACCACAGATTTGTTTTCTGCAAATCCTCATTGATTTGTTCGCAACTTTCGTGTGATACTACTTTCCTGTAGACTACAGCATCATCGGCAAACAGTCTAAGGCCGCTGTCAATACCATCAACCAGATCGTTTATGTAAATCGTAAAAAGCATTGGATCTATTACGCTGCCCTGGGGCACACCTGAAGTTAGGCTTGTTTCTGTTGAAGTCACCCCGTTCAGGACGACATACTGCTCCCTGTCTGTTAGAAAACTTTCTATCCAACCGCATATGTCCTTGAATAGACCGTAAGCGCGCACTTTTTGAAGCAAGCGACAGTGCGGAACTGAGTCGAACGCCTTTCGAAAGTCGAGAAATATGGCATCAACCTGGTGGGAGCCGATATCTAGAGCCTGTTGTATATCGTGCACAAAGAGGGCCAGCTGGGTCTCGCATGACCGCTGTTTCCTAAAACCGTGCTGGTTTCTGCATATAAACTTCTCAGAGTCTAGAAAGGTCATTATGTCTGAACACAAAATATGTACCATGATTCTACAACAAATCTATGTCAGTTAAATTGGCCGGTAATTATGTGCATCCGATTTTCTACCCTTTTTATAGATTGCTATGACCTGGGCCTTCTTCCAATCCCGTGGAGCTTTCCGCCGTTCCAATGATCTCTGATAGATGACGGATAAGAATGGTGCTATATTTGTAGCATGTTGTTGTTGTTGTGGTCTTCAGTCCTGAGACTGGTTTGATGCAGCTCTCCATGCTACTCTATCCTGTGCAAGCTTTTTCATCTCCCAGTACCTACTGCAACCTACATCCTTCTGAATCTGCTTAGTGTATTCATCTCTTGGTCTCCCTCTACGATTTTTACCCTCCACGCTGCCCTCCAATACTAAATTGGTGATCCCTTGATGCCTCAGAACATCTCCTACCAACCGATCCCTTCTCCTGGTCAAGTTGTGCCACAAACTTCTCTTCTCCCCAATCCTATTCAATACTTCCTCATTAGTTATGTGATCTACCCATCTAATCTTCAGCATTCTTCTGTAGCACCACATTTCGAAAGCTTCTATTCTCTTCTTGTCCAAACTATTTATCGTCCATGTTTCACTTCCATACATGGCTACACTCCATACGAATACTTTCAGAAATGACTTCCTGACACTTAAATCAATACTGGATGTTAACAAATTTCTCTTCTTCAGAAAAGCTTTCCTTGCCATTGCCAGCCTACATTTTATATCCTCTCTACTTCGACCATCATCAGTTATTTTGCTCCCATGTAGCATAGTCAACATAAAATCTTACGGGGATATACGGGGATACAGTCTGGGCCAGATGCCTTCCTGGTGTCTAAGGATCTTAACTGCTTTACAATCCCAGGTACACTAAACACTATGTCAGCCATCCTTTCGTTTGTTCGATAATTGAAAGGGGGTATGGTGCTGCAGTCCTCAATCGTAAACGAGTTTTTGAAAGCTAGGTTTAGAATTTCGGCCTTCTGTTTATCATCATCAGTTACATTACCCGTACTGTCAGCAACAGAAGCTATTGAATTATTTGTAGCGGTCATAGATTTTACGTACGACCAAAATTTTTTGGGGTTATTTTTACAATCTGCAGATAAAATATTGCTTTCAAATTCGTTAAAAGAGTCTCTCATTGTCCTTCTGACAGCTGCCTTCATTTCCCATAGTTTCTGTTTGTCAGCGGGGCAGTGACTACGTTTAAAACGACTGTGCAAAATTCTCTGCTTTCTCAGCAACTTCCTAATATGTAAGTTGTTGTACCAAGGTGGATCCTTTCCCTCCCCTATACTTTTGCTAGGCACATACTTCTCTAGCACATAGCACATGGTGGACAATACCTCTAAATTCCGACCAAAGATGCTCAATATCTTTGTGTCCCGCGGTGAATGCTTGGAGCTGACTATGAAGATATTCATTAATGACACTTTTATAGATTAACTTCCTCAAAAAGATCAGGTCTGTTTGTCGCCAAGATATCTAATATGTTCCCTTCTCGAGATGGTTTTCTAACCGATTGCTCAAGGTTGTATGTTGAGAGCGCTCCTGGAATAACAAATCTTTGCTTCTGCCCCTGTGATAAACGTGTTATTTTCCCAGTCAATGGATGCTAGATTAATGTCTCCACCTATAGCTAATGGATAATTTGGATATTTACTTCCTATGTACTCAAAACTTTCCCTGAAACGTTCTGCGACGTTTGTTGCGGATGCTGTTGGTCTATAAAAACGTCCTAATACAATGGTCAATCCTTGACTGATTGACAGCTTTATCCAGACTATTTCACAGTCCGACCCAGAATCGATCTCAGCTGCGTTTAAACAGCTTTTAACTGCAATGAACACACCACCCACAGCATTGAACAACAGGGCGAAGTTACCTGTTACATTATTTTACCTGTGATGCAGTATTAGACTACGAATTTAACGACGTATTTCACAATATGTCTAGAGGCATTGGTGTTTTTGTCTTCTGTGTGAAAGTGTGATTGCTGGCGAGTGAAAGTGGAGCAGTCCGTCGTCTGAGATTCACAATTCCAGCACTACTGGTAGATAATTTTAAAACACTGAGATTCATTTGTCTCCACCTACATTACTAAGGGTGCTGATGACGTCGCTGTTGTGCGTCCTTAACATACCACCAACATTATTACCTCAAAAATCAACTTGTCACAAAAAACTTTAAAAGCACCCTGTACCCTTTTTCATTAGGACGTACGTAGTTACTCCTAGTAGTAAGAAAATTAATCTTTGACAGTAACCTTGTTTCTTCAGTGTCTCATATTTATATGGTGGAACTAGTTAAAGCCAATATACAAGACATGAAAAAAAAGAAGCATCCAGAACATACGTTCGGATGTCAGTGCAATATCATACACGTACACACCATCGTCCGATATGTAAATGATTAGAGCTGTAGTTGTCTGTGACAGGTAGAACGGCCACGAGAATTTATTACTATTGTTCGTGTTTATTGACGTTAGCCGACCTGGAAGGATACACACCGAAGTGTCTGGCGCAGATGTTAGATCGATTACTGCTGCTACAATGGCAGGTCACCAAGATTTAATTGAGTTTCAACGTGGGGCTATAGTCGGCGCTCGAGCAATGGGACACTGCATCTCCGAAGCAGCATTGAAGTGGGCATTTTCCCGTATGACCATTTCACGATTGTACCGTGAATATCAGGTAAAACATAAAATCTGCGGCCGGAAAAGGATCCTGCAAGAACGGGACCAACGACGACTGAAGAGAATCGTTCAACGTGATAGGAAAGCAATCCTTCCGCAAATAGAAGCAGATTTCAATGCTGGGCCATTAGCAAGTGTCAGCGTCCGAACCATTCCACGAAACATCATCGATATGGGCCTTCGGAGCCGAAAGCCCATTCGTGTACATTTGATGATTGCACGACACAAAGCTTTACGCATCGCTTGAACCCGTCAACACCGACATTAGACTGTTGATGACTGGAAACATGTTACCTGGTCGGGCGAGTCTAGTTTCAAATAGTATCGAGCGGATGGACGTGTACGGGTACGGAGACAACCTCATGAATCCATGGACCCTGCATGTCAGAAGGGGACTGTTCAAGATGGTGGGGCCTCTGAAATAGTGTGGCGCGTGTGATACAGGACCCCTGATACGTCTAGATACGAATCTGACAGGTTACACGTACATAAGCATCCTGTCTGATCACCTGCATCCATTCATGCCCATTGTGCATTCCGACAGACTTTGGCAATTTCAGCAGGACAATGCGACACACCACACGTCAAGATTGCTGCTAAGTGGCTCCAGGAGCACTCTTCTGAGTTTAAACTCTTCTACTGGCCACCAAACTCCCCAGACATGAACATTATTGAGCATATGGGATGGCTTGCAATGTGCTGTTCAGAAGAGATCTCCACCCCCTCGTACTCTTAAGCCTAGTTTACACGACGACGCTAGGTTGCAGGCAACTGCGCTACCGGCCACTGCACCTGCGCGCCTCGCGTTTGCGCAACTCGTCGGTGAGACTAAACACTTTCGGCGTGTTCCAACTTTGGCGACAATAGTTGCATGAGTTTTGAGGTTATGTGTGATCGTAGAGTGTAGACAATCTGAAATATGAAGTGGGGAACGGAGAATAATGTTCGCTTTCTTGGATACCTATACTTTTCATAGGTGTTTGTGGGATTTTAGTGATGCTGATTACAAAAATAAGCAACATATTGCATCTCATGCGACCTTCACGTGCGATCAGAACACAGAAAGTTTGAACATATCTGAGCTGCAGGGCAAAATTTATTGAATTAGAAGCACATATACAACCGAATTAAGAAAAATACAAGCAAATGTAATTCTTGCTGTAGAAATGCTCCCGTCTACAAGACTAAAATCTCATAGTTCGAGTTGGCCGACTTTTTTTTTTTAAGGAATATTGTTGACAGGAGCTGCATTCTTTATTCAATATTCATCTATTTAAAACGTCGCAGCAGTGCTCCCCATGCACATATGTTTGAATTTTGAAATACTGCCACTGTACAGATCCATTTTCAAGTCAATAGTTTGCAAACCATTCTCTTCTTAATGCGGCCTGTTCGAATAGTTACTGCTGTTAATGTTAATAATTATTGGTGTTGATGAAAAAGTGTCATCGCCAACTAAATCCGCATCTTATAGCACGTCGAGTGTCCTCGATTGTAATGCAAGCAATGTGATATGTAATTTCTGTTCTGGCGAAGTGCTTCAACGCAAAATTAATTCTATTTAGAAGAAACATGAACAGGTCTGGTGACATTCTAAGATAATTAAAATAACTTCTTGGGTCTTCCTTACAAATTATTTCAGCAAGAACGCTGAGCAAACGAGCTGACGTCTTTTCTTCATCCAGTCACGATTAGAAACACGTTTCTTATTTTTTTCTTATGCAACGATTCGACACAACAAGTTTTAACTCCATCAAAACTCGTGCGACGTGCACGTGCCAAAGCTTTCATGTCACACACGACTCAGGAACCCACAAAACGACGAAACTGGAGTGTATACTGGTTTCGCCATGTCGGCAGACAAATACGAAACCATTTGCGTGCAACTCTTTCCACGCAACGAGTGGCGCAACCCAATGTCGTCGTGTAAACTAGGCTTTACGGACTTATGGACAGCCCTGCAGGATTCATAGCTACAATTCCCTCCAGCAGTACTTCAGACTTTGGTCGAGTTCATGCCATGTCGTGTTGCGGCACGTCTGCATGCTAGCAGGGGCTCTACACGATATTAGGCAGGTGTACCAGTTTGTTTGGCTCTTCAGTTTATACAACAAGACGTCAACGATTCAGGTGGTAGAGGGTGAAACTAAGTATAAAAGCCGTCGGCTCTGTGCAGTGTTAGTGTGTGTGTGTGTGTGTGTGTGTGTGTGTGTGTGTGTGCAGGTAGGAAGCAGACACAGAGGCTGGCTCTGAGCACTATGGGACTTAGCTTCTGAGGTCATCATTCCCCTAGAACTTAGAACTACTTAAACCTAACTAACCTAAGGACATCACACACATCCATGCCCGAGGCAGGATTCGAACCTGCGACCGTAGCGGTCGCGCGGTTCCAGACTGTAGCGCCTAGAACCGCTCGGCCACCCCGGCCGGCGAAGCAGACACCATTAGCGTCAGTGAAAGTACTGTACACCAACCACGACTCTGACGATGCCACCCGGAAAACAGTTATCATGTGATGAAAAAGCAAAACTCAATACGTACAAGGAAATGGGGCTCACTAACCGTCAAATTGCCAATAGGTTCAAGTACGGTGATCGATAATTTCGTTAGATTGGGCGCAGGATGTGGACAGAAAGGAAAATATGGACAAAGTTGTAAATTATCTGAGGCATAGGAATTATCTGAGGCATAGAAATGGTTACCTTTGCGCAAAGTTGCTGATTTACAGTTGTAGGTAACTGCCAGACGTGTGCGACCAATATTGTCACATGACAGACATCTTGCGTTCAAGAAACGATAGCAGAAACCCGCATTAACACCCTAGCGTAAACAGGCTAGATTGGAGTTAGCTGAAAAACAACTGCCATGTATTTCACAAAGGGTAAAGTGGTCTTCAGTGATGGCATGAAGTTTAATTTAGATGAGATTTCAATATTATTAGTGTGATCTGAAAACAGAGCTGCAGGTAAGAATGAGGAGAAATTTTGGTGGTGGGAGTGTTACGATTTGGGCAGATTTCTGCGCCAAAAGTAAATCACGCATTTCTTGGCTGAACACTAGACTGTAGTCTATCCACATTGAGATGCCAGAAACAGAATTGATTCGAATGTGGGAGGACTCAGGGAACGAAAGTCTAATGTTTCAACAAGATAAAGTATCTGTGCACGGTTCTGCTAGATCGAAAAGGCGGTCTAGAAAACAAGGATATCGATGTCTTGTTCCCGCCTGCAAGTAGCCCGGATTTGAACCACGTAGTAAACCATTGTGGAATACTTGCAAGCCGTGCTTAGTGCAATAGAAGGCAATTTGAGGTCGTATGTGAACTGAAAAGAGCGATATGAGAGGAATGGGTGACAACTTCATTGCAAGAACTACAAATCCTAACAAAATCAATGCCGAAGCGAATTTTTGAAGTAATTAGGAAGAACGGAGGTTAGACCATGTACTAACAAGGCGATATCTTAACAGGACAGTGAGTACCTTTATACCAATTTCCTTTGAGGAAATTTAATTGCATTATTTTGCTACTCGTGTTGTGAAACAAACTTTGTAAGTCGCTCGTGACTGTTTGTCTTATATGTATCTATTACATTCACAATAAAT